>NC_056739.1:836752655-837055155 GCF_019279795.1 Protopterus annectens
TAATCTGTGAAATTGAGAAAGCATTAAGTTGTTGTACATTTTATCTTTATTTTTGTTTATTAAAAGTGTGCATCTTTTAGCCATGGTGATTGTTTACTTTATACTTTAAATGTCTACACATGCCTGTATCGCTGTTGTTTTCCTCCGTGTATTGAGTCTAAGCTCCATAGTGCAACAGCAAGGCAAGCAGAGATATGTGGCAGTAGGCAAATTCCCAGCAGTTTTTCCCAGAGGCAAGAAATGAAAATTACTATTTCCCAACACTGAATAGTGATGCTGCTTTGTACTAAGAGTCACACAAAGGAAGTTACAAAAACATATACTGTTAAACTGGACGTGCTTACTGGGAAGTACCATACTTAGAAGATCAAAATCCCACATGCATCAAAAAACAATAAAGTATCTCACATCTGTTGAGTAAGCCATTCCTGCATGTCACCAATATCTTTTTTTTTACACACTCATACAAGTTACATAATGCTGGATAGGAACATTTGCCTATCTACCTCACACTTTCTGGACCTGTGCAGTAACTGCTGATGCCAAAGAAATAGTCACAGCATCATTGTCAGAAAATACACAGTAGAAAGGATAACATGAGCAGTGTGTTTAAATGCATGTGGACTCTCTTAAAAAGGAATATATCACCTGAGGGATCATAATGCTCCAACTTTGGAAGTATTACCAGTAAGTATAATTTTATACATCATGTCTATTGATTAAACCATTCCTGCATGTTACCATTTTACTTTGTACACATCCATACATAGTACACACTACCAAATTTGAACACCTATCAGTTTCACATTCTCTATACTTGTGTACTAGTTGCTGATGTCAAAAAAGAAGTCATAACATAGTTCTCAAAAGGCACACAGTTGAAGGGATGACATGAGCAGTGTGTTTGAGTGCATACGGTCTCCCTTAAAAGGAAGCATATCACCTAGGCGATCCAAACCTTCCAACTGTGAAAATGCTACCACACTGAATAGAACTGTGCACATCAAATCTGTTGAGTATGCTATTCCTGCTTGTTACTAGTTGCTTTTGTACACACTCATACAAGGTGCTCACTGCTGGATTTGAATACATGTTTCTCTAAGTCACAGTCTCTAAATCTGTGGACTAGCTATTGATGCCTCAGAATAACTCATACAGCAGATATCAGAAAGCACACAGCTGAAGTGAGCATGGCACATTTATGGAAGAATGAGCAACAGGCTTTATGAAACAGATACAGGTGATGTGTGGATCAGAACCCCCAGGATACTGTATTAATAATTCCAGCATCACATCAGGAGTGCATTAAACCATCAAGCCTGATATACTTATAATAATAATTGTCTCCTCATACTAATATCACTATTATGTACCTGAGTCCATAGTTATCTGCCAAATAGGTAACAAGCATTTAAGTGGAAGTAAGACCTCTCAACTTTCCTGGAAGTTACAGTCAAGGTTTTCCAAGGTTCAGTACTTGGACCTCTCCTTTTTAAAATATTTACCAACAGATGTCATACAACTTCTCAACAAGCAACCCTTATTCAATACGCAGACAATGCAACACTCATTTGCTCTGCACAATCACTATTCCCTGCAAGATATCACTCAACATGCTTTCCTATCCACAGAATCCTGGCTCACCAATCCAAACCCCAAAATGACAAAAATAATTGTCTTTACTCCCAAATTCTCATAGAATAAAAACACAAATTCCACATCCTGTCATCGGACAACACAAAAATTGAATGCATACCACAAATGAAATTACTTGGAGTCTGACTTGACAACAAACCTAGATGCAACCAATACCCAATGAATACTAGAATCACTACACAGAGCAAAACATTTTCTTAGAGAATCTGCAAGAAAATCCATAGCCACCATCTGTCTACTTCCATCCCTTCTATATGCATCCCTCATATTTACAAATCTCAGTACCTACCTTTACTTGATGTATGCTACAATAAAACAGTCCAATTTGCAGCAAAAACATCACTACATAGTTCTTAGAGATTTACACTGGCTGTAACTGCCCCACTAACATACATACACACAACTCAAGATAGTCCACAACTTTATTAATTTCCCTGAAAATGCTCATCACTGAATATGTTCCAACCACACTCCAACCATACTCCAGTTCTTGGCTATTGCAATCAAGTAACAAATATCTCCTCTCCATGACCAAAATAAGTAACTCAGCTGGGGATTCTCTACACTCCCAAAAAGTCACTAAAATTGGAACTCTAACCTGCTGCAAATAAAGCAGACAGACAAGACACATACCTTCAAGTTACTATTAAAACAATATAAAAGAAAAAAATGGCTCTATTCCTGCTCATCTTCCAGCTAGAATACATTTTGGGGCCACACCTGCTACCTTTTCTCCAAATACTTTTTTTCCTCTTCCCATTTTTTCTCGGTTGGGTAAGAAAGACACTTACAAACCACAAGGAGTAAATTTGTTTATATAAATTATATCAATCACGGGCTCTAAGTAACAAGACTCAGTTTCTTCTTTCTCTCTGTCTCTCTCTTTTCCTCTCTGACTAGATTAAGCACTATCTCACTCTTCCTTTCATTCACAGTTACCCCATTCCCTCTCCTTATCTATCCAAAATAGGTCTGTCCCAAGTTGTCGAAGGACCAAATTGTCAAAACCCGTATGGTCGAGACCATATGGTTGACAGTTTGGTTCTTTGAACCATTCTGAATGTGATAATGGTACAGTAGGGAGAGGGGAATTTGCCCTTTTCCCCACTGTAGTGTGATCTCGGAGTTATAAAGAGCACTATTCAAAGTCTTATGTCCATGTGTGTGAAGTGATACGTGTTCCTTCACATGAATTGTGTGTGTGTGTGTGTGTGTGTGTGTGTGTGTGTGTGTGTGTGTGTGTGTGTGTGTGTGTGTGTGTGTGTGTGTGTGTGTGTGTGTGTGTGTGTGTGTGTGTGTGTGTGCACGCGTGTGTGAAAGACTGATGCTAAGTATACATTACTGGAATGGAAGTAATGATGAACTGACTGATATGCTCCACAGAATGTTATGAATGCAGTCAGGTGAAGTCACAGAGGGACTTGGACTGTTATGTGTCGGACAAGTTACAGGTGAAAAAAGTGTTCAGAATGGAAGTCACAAAGGTGATGATAGAAGGATTCATCAGGATAGTGTTGGGTGATGGTATCATCTGTGATAGAGTGGAGTGCACCCCATGTATTCCTGAGCATTATCCTCAAAATTATTTAATTGTATACGATTGCCATTAAATCTTGTGTTTATGTGTGCATCAATAATAATTCACTGCTAAATGGACATGATGTGCAGGACAAAAGCAAGTCATACATGCAACTGATGTTAATATTGCACTCACTGATATGTCTGCAAATATGGTTGTAATTGTACACCATCAGAATGGGAAGGAAAATGCGAGACAATCCCTCCTTCAGTTACATACAATACTGCACCGAGTGCATGGAGTCATAATATAATGTATACACTGAGC
Organism: Protopterus annectens; assembly: GCF_019279795.1. Lineage (NCBI taxonomy): Eukaryota > Metazoa > Chordata > Ceratodontiformes > Protopteridae > Protopterus > Protopterus annectens. The sequence goes on from NC_056739.1 coordinate 836,756,158, forward strand.
CATGTGAGACAATCCCTCCTTCACTTACATACAGCACTGCACCGAGTGCATGGAGTCATAATATAATGTATACACTGAGCCATGTGAGACAATCCCTCCTTCACTTACATACAGCACTGCACCGAGTGCATGGAGTCATAATATAATGTATACACTGAGCCATGTGAGACAATCCCTCCTTCACTTACATACAGCACTGCACCGAGTGCATGGAGTCATAATATAATGTATACACTGAGCCATGTAAGACAATCCCTCCTTCACTTACATACAGCACTGCACCGAGTGCATGGAGTCATAATATAATGTATACACTGAGCCATGTGAGACAATCCCTCCTTCACTTACATACAGCACTGCACCGAGTGCATGGAGTCATAATATAATGTATACATTGAGCCATGTGAGACAATCCCTCCTTCACTTACATACAGCACGGCACCAAGTGCATGGAGTCATAATATAATGTTTATACTGAGCCATGTGAGACAATCCCTCCTTCACTTACATACAGCACTGCACCGAGTGCATGGAGTCATAATACAATGTATACACTGAGCCATGTGAGACAATCCCTCCTTCACTTACATACAGCACTGCACCAAGTGCATGGAGTCATAATATAATGTATACACTGAGCCATGTGAGACAATCCCTCCTTCACTTACATACCGCACTGCACCGAGTGCATGGAGTCATAATATAATGTATACACTGAGCCATGTGAGACAATCCCTCCTTCACTTACATACAGCATGGCTCCAAGTGCATGGAGTCATAATATAATGTTTATACTGAGCCATGTGAGACAATCCCTCCTTCACTTACATACAGCACTGCACCGAGTGCATGGAGTCATAATATAATGTATACACTGAGCCATGTGAGACAATCCCTCCTTCACTTACATACAGCACTAAGTGCATGCAGTCATAATATAATTTATACACTGAGCCATGTGAGACAATCCCTGTTCACTTACATACAGCACTGCACCGAGTGCATGCAGTCATAATATAATGCATACATTGAGCCATGTGAGACAATCCCTCCTTCACTTACATACAGCACTGCACCGAGTGCATGGAGTCATAATATAATGTATACACTGAGCCATGTGAGACAATCCCTCCTTCACTTACATACAGCACTAAGTGCATGCAGTCATAATATGATTTATACACTGAGCCATGTGAGACAATCCCTCTTCACTTACATACAGCACTGCACCGAGTGCATGCAGTCATAATATAATGCATACATTGAGCCATGTGAGACAATCCCTCCTTCACTTACATACAGCACTGCACCGAGCGCATGTTGTCGTAATATAATGTATACACTGAGCCATGTGAGACAATCCCTCCTTCACTTCACACAGCACTGCACTGAGTGCATGGAGTCATAATATAATGTATACACTGAGCCATGTGAGACAATCTCTCTTTCACTTACATACAGCACTGCACCGAGTGCATGGAGTTATAATATAATGTATACACTGAGCCATGTAAGACAATCCCTCCTTCACTTACATACAGCACTGCACCAAGTGCATGCAGTCATAATATAATGTATACACTGAGTCATGTGAGACAATCCCTCCTTCACTTACATACAGCACTGCACCGAGTGCATGCAGTCATAATATAATGTATACACTGAGCCATGTGAGACAATCCCTCCTTCACTTACATACAGCACTGCACCGAGTGCATGGAGTCATAATGTAATGTATACACTGAGCCATGTGAGACAATCCCTCCTTCACTTCATACAGCACTGCACTGAGTGCATGGAGTCATAATATAATGTATACACTGAGCCATGTGAGACAATCCCTCCTTCACTTACATACAGCACTGCACCAAGTGCATGGAGTCATAATAAGAGGTAAATCTCTCTCCAACCAAGACTGAACCTGACAGTCATGAGGAGAAGGTAAACATTTGCACCACACCCCACTCATCACATAGTCTCAGTACGTCTACACCACAAAAATCCACACATAGAAACTCAAAAACATTCACGGAGGCTCTCAATAATAATCTGCCTAAGCAACAGAGACCTCCAAAGCAGAAACACAAGCAACCTCTGTCCCCCAACACAACCCAAATGACACATAGCCCACAGACTCAGTGTGCCACTCAAACACAGCCAATAAGGCAAAACAACATACACAACACACTAGTCATTGGTGACTCTATAGTCAGGCACACTGATGTCCCACTCACCAGGCTAAACAAGGAGAAGGTTACTGTCAGCTGCCTGTCGGGTGCCAGGATCTGCCACATAACCCACGCACTCAGGCCACTCCACAACAAGTACAAATATGACTCTGTCGTTGTCTATGTTGGTGTGAATGACCTGAGATGTACCTCCCTGGACTACATGAAAAGAGACATGGAAGAGCTCTCCGATCTTGTAACCCAGGCAGGTATGACCCTAGCCCTGAGTAGCATTCTGCCATCGCCCAGAATGATACCGCAGTACAAGGACAAAATGATTGACTTCAACAATTGGCTAAGCTTCTGGTGTCATTCTAAAGGGATCCAGTATCTGTCTGCTTGGGATGACATGGTCAACAGACCACGATGCTTTGCCACAGATGGCCTGCACCTGTCGCCCCTGGGATTCCAGATACTGGCTAAGGCTCTTGCTGCCCCTATAGTGCCTTTTTTAGGCAGGGTTCAAGTAGCAAATTAACCACCATAACAGGAACAAGCAAGCAAAAACTGAGGGTAATGCTACTCAATGCTAGAAGTCTAAATTTCAAAATGCACTCACTCAAGGCACTCCTTAAAATGGAGAACATCGATATCTGTGCAGTGACTGAGACCTGGTTCAAGGCTCCAGAGAGCACCCCTGCACTACCAGGCTATAACTCATACCACACTTTTCGGCTATGGAACCTGGACCGAAACACCAAAGGTGGGGTGTCCATATTCATATGATATCCACACCTCCAGGCTAGTTGCTCAGCATAATGCATCCGAGGTTATCCAAGTGCAACTAACTCTTGGCAAAACTGCAATCCAAATTGTAGCTTGCTACAGATCCCCCTCCATGCCCCAGGATTCCCACTCCTCTTTTCTTGATGTACTGGAAAATATTAGGGTTCAACCAAACACTCTAATAATGGGCGACTTCAACTACCCCACCATTAACTGGGAAAACTTCTCATGTACCAACTCCTTAGCTCAACGCTTTCTGGAATTCTTAAACTCAATGCCCTAGATCAACTTATCCACACCCCCACCAGGGGCAACAATATCCTAGACCTAGTCATTACCAACATGAGTGACCGTGTTCCGCACCTGAAGTCAACTCCTCGTTGGTCCGATCTGACCATAAGCTAATCACCCTTGATATCCACATCCCACCCCCACCACCCCATTAAGGAAACCACAGTAAAACATTTCTCCAAAGCCAACTTCATGCTTCTTAAGACAGAAGTAGTGAACTTCATGACACCCATGCAGATGGACAATACAGTTACAACTGCTGAATCCTACACAAATGCACTCTATAAGCACTTGCATGAGTGCATGGATCGTGCTATCCCAAACAGAACCAAGACACTATCCTTCAAAAAAAGGAAGCCAATCTGGTGGTCCCCTGCCATAAACAAACTGTACAACAGAAGGAAGAAACTGTTGCAAAGGAGAGTACAATCCCATGAGTGGAGGAGCTCCCTGGTCAGCCTCAGTAAGAAGCTGAGATCCCTTATAAGATCCTCCAAATCTACCTACAAAAATAAAATCACCACTAATTCCAAGGACAACCACAAAGCATTCTATAGCTATGTCAAGAATCTCAATGGCAACACCCAGACCTGCTCTGAGTTACAGCACAAAGGCACGAAAATTACGGAACCAACTGATATTGCCAACATCCTGGCAGTTAGGATCAGTGCTAACTTTACCCCCCCCCCTCACCCACTAAAGGGCCCATATCTATACAGGAATGCAGAGTCCCTGTAATTACAACTATGCAGGTGAAAGCTGCACTCTCTAAAGCCAAAAACACAGCATCCATGGGACCGGACAACATCTCAGGCTACGTTTTACACAAACTTCAGAATGAACTGGCTCCTCACTTAAGCACCATGTTCAATAATAGCCTCACATCAGGCTTTGTGCCCACTGAATGGCGCACAGCAACAGTTATCCCACTCCACAAAGGGGGAGCCACCACTGATCCCGGGAACTATAGACCTATTAGCCTGACGAGCCTGGTCTGCAAGGCCATGGAACGTATCATCATGGAACTCATAAACAAAGACATTGGTAACCTCCAAACTCTGGAAGCCACCCAGTTTGGGTTTATGAAAGGCAGATCATGCCTCCTGAACCTGATCGGCTTCTTTGAGGCAGCCACCAAAGCCGTAGATGAGGGTAAGGTGGTTCACACAGCCTATCTTGACCTCGTCAAGGCTTTTGAGACCATCCCCCATTCTGGAATTATAGCTAAACTCAATAAACTAGGCATAAATCCCTACGTCACAAGATGGGTTGCCAACTGGCTCACTGACAGAACCCACACTGTAAAAGTTGCAGACTCCAAATCTGGCCTCAAACCAGTGACAAGTGGAGTACCACAGGGTTCCGTCCTGGGACTGCTCCTGTTTGGTATCTACTTCTCTGAAGTACAGGCTAACAGAAGGCCTCTGGCTAATGAAGTTCGCAGATGACTGCAAACTAGGAGCCATAGTCAAGTCCCCAAATTATGTGAACATCCTACAGAAGGGCCTCTCTGAGACAGCACTGCACTGAGTGCATGGAGTCATAATATAATGTATACACTGAGCCATGTGAGACAATCCCTCCTTCACTTACATACAACACTGCACCGAGTGCATGGAGTCATAATAAGAGGTAAATCTCTCTCCAACCAAGACTGAACCTGACAGTCATGAGGAGAAGGTAAACATTTGCACCACACCCCACTCATCACATAGTCTCACTACGTCTACACCACCAAAATCCACACATAGAAACTCAAAAACATTCACGGAGGCTCTCAATAATAATCTGCCTAAGCAACAGAGACCTCCAAAGCAGATACCCGAGCAACCTCCATCCCCCAATACAACCCAAATGACACATAGCCCACAGACTCAGTGTGCCACTCAAACACAGCCAATAAGGCCAAACAACATACCCAACACACTAGTCATAGGTGACTCTATAGTCAGGCACACTGATGTCCCACTCACCAGGCTAAACAAGGAGAAGGTTACTGTCAGCTGCCTGTCGGGTGCCAGGATCCACCACATAACCCACACACTCAGGTCACTCCACAACACGTACAAATATGACTCTGTCATTGTCCATGTTTATGTGAATGACCTGAGACGTACCTCCCTGGACTACATGAAAAGAGACATGGAAGAGCTCTCCGATCTTGTAGCCCAGGCAGGTATGACCCTAACTCTGAGTAGCATTCTGCCATCGCCCAGAATTATACCGCAGTACAAGGACAAAATGATTGACTTCAACAATTGGCTAAGCTTCTGGTGTCATTCTAAGGGGGTCCAGTATCTGTCTGCTTGGGATGACATGGTCAACAGACCACGATGCTTTGCCACAGATGGCCTGCACCTGTCAGCCCTGGGATTCTGGATACTGGCTAAGGCTCTTGCTGCCCCTATAGTGCCTTTTTTAGACAGGGTTCAAGTAACAAATTCACCACCATAACAGGAACAAGCAAGCAAAAACTGAGGGTAATGCTACTCAATGCTAGAAGTCTAAATTTCAAAATGCACTCACTCGAGGCACTCCTTAAAATGGAGAACATCGATATCTGTGCAGTGACTGAGACCTGGTTCAAGAGAGCACCCCTGCACTACCAGGCTATAACTCATACCACACTTTCGGCCATGTAACCTGGACCAAAACACCAAAGGTGGGGGGGGTGTCCATATTCATTAAGGATATCCACACCTCCAGGCTAGTTGCTCAGCATAATGCATCCAAGGTTATCCAAGTGCAACTAACTCTTGGCAAAACTGCAATCCAAATTGTAGCTTACTACAGATCCCCCTCCATGCCCCAGGATTCCCACTCCTCTTTTCTTGATATACTGGAAAATATTAGGGTTCAACCAAACACTCTAATAATGGGTGACTTCAACTACCCCACCATTAACTGGGAAAATGACTCATGTACCAACTCCTTAGTGCAACGCTTTCTGGAATTCATAAACTCCAATGCCCTAGATCAGCTTATCCACACCCCCACCAGGGGCAACAATATCCTAGACCTAGTCATTACCAACATGAGTGACCGGTGTTCCACACCTGAAGTCAACTCCTCGTTGGTCCGATCCGACCATAAGATAATCAGCCTTGATATCCACATCCCACCCCCACCCCCCATTAAGGAAACCACAGTAAAACATTTCTCCAAAGCCAACTTCATGCTTCTTAAGACAGAAGTAGTGAACTTCATGACACCCATGTAGATGGACAATACAGTTACAACTGCTGAATCCTACACAAATGCACTCTATAAGTATTTACATGAGTGCATGGATCGTGCTATCCCAAACAGAACCAAGACACTATCCTGCAAAAAAAGGAAGCCAATCTAGTGGTCCCCTGCCATAAACAAACTGTACAACAGAAAAAAGAAACTGTTGCAAAGGAGAGTAAAATCCCATGAGTGGAGGAGCTCCCTGGTCAGCCCCAGTAAGAAGCTGAGATCCCTTATAAGATCCTCCAAAGCTAGCTACAAAAATAAAATCGCCACTAATTCCAAGGACAACCACAAAGCATTCTATAGCTATGTCAAGAATCTCAATGGCAACACCCAGATCTGCTCTGAGTTACAGCACAAAGGCATGAAAATTACAGAACCAACTGATATTGCCAACATCCTGGCAGTTAGGTTCAGTGCTAACTTTACCCCCCCCCCTCACCCCCTAAAGGGCCCATAGCTATACAGGAAGAATGCAGAGTCCCTGTAATCACAACTACACAGGTGAAAGCTGCATTCTCTAAAGCCAAAAATGCAGCATCCATGCGACCGGACAACATCCCAGGCTGCGTTTTACACAAACTTCAGAATGAACTGGCTCCTCACTTAAGCACCATGCTCAATAATAGCCTTGCATCAGGCTTTGTGCCCACTGAATGGCGCACAACAACAATTATCCCACTCCACAAAGGGGGAGCCACCACTGATCCCGGGAACTATAGACCTATTAGCCTGACGAGCCTGGTCTGCAAGGTCATGGAACGTATCATCATGGAACTCATAAACAAAGACATTGGTAACCTCCAAACTCTGGATCCCACCCAGTTCGGGTTTGTGAAAGGCAGATCATGCCTCCTGATCCTGATTGGCTTCTTTGAGGCAGCCACCAAAGCCGTAGATGAGGGTAAGGTGGTTCACACAGCCTATCTTGACCGCGCCAAGGCTTTTGAGACCATCCTCCATTCTGGAATTATAGCTAAACTCAATAAACTAGGCATAAATCCCTATGTCACAAGATGGGTTGCCAACTGGCGCACTGACAGAACCCACACTGTAAAAGTTGCAGACTCCAAATCTGACCTCAAACCAGTGACAAGTGGAATACCACAGGGTTCCGTCCTGGGACCGCTCCTGTTTGGTATCTGCTTCTCTGAAGTACAGGCTAACACAGAAGGCCTCTGGCCAACGAAGTTTGCAGATGACTGCAAACTAGAAGCCATAGTCAAGTCCCCAAATGATGTGAACATCCTACAGAAGAGCCTCTCTGAGACAGATGCCTGGTGTCAGAGCCATGGCCTCAAGCTCAATGCCAAAAAGTGCAGTGTCATCCCCTTTGGTAAAAACTCTGTACCCATGAACTACCACATAGGCAGCAATCTACTTAACACTGAATGCGTGATAAGAGACCCTGGGACCCAGGTGGACAGTAGTCTCTCCTTTGATAGTCACATCGCCACAGCAGTCAGAAAGTCCTTCTACATGGCACACCTCATCATAAAAGGGTTCTCATCCAGGAAAAAAGAGGTCATCATTCCCCTCTACTCGACACTTATTAGACCCATTATAGAGTACAATGCCCCTTTTGGAATGTACCTCACAAGACATCTGCAGCAGCTGGAAAGGCCACAGAAGTACCTCACAAAGAGGATTACTGGACTCAAACAAATGCCCTACACTGACCGTCTCAAAAAACTCCAGCTTTACTCCATAGCATATCGCCTACTCCGAGGTGATCTCTGCCAAACATATAAAGCTGTGTCAAACCCAGAGCTGTTGGACATGCTACACCTAAAGAAATCCCAATCCCTCTGAGCTACACGCTCTAGGGACCTAAACTTTGTCACCACAATAAACAGGACATGCTGGGGGGATATATTCCTATCCCAGAGACTTCCCATACTCTGGAACAGGCTACCCATCTATGTCAAGCAAAGTTCTTCATTAGCACTCTTCATGAAAAATCTTGATGAGTGGATGGGAAATAGGAAATACACCCCGGGGATCACTTCTGTGTCTCTGCTCGACAGTGGCACAGGAAAATAATTTTCTTGGGTGGCATAAGCCAGGGAACCTTGTTGGCTAGGCTTACATAGGCCCTTGGGCCGATAGCCTAGTACCTACCTATGAACCTATGAACCTATACACTGAGCCATGAGAGACAATCCCTCCTTCACTTACATACAGCACTGCACCGAGTGCATGGAGTCATAATATAATGTATACACTGAGCCATGTGAGACAATCCCTCATTCACTTACATACAGCACTCCACCAAGTGCATGGAGTCATAATATAATGTATACACTGAGCCATGTGAGACAATCCCTCCTTCACTTATATACAGCACTGCACCAAGTGCATAGAGTCATAATATAATGTATACACTGAGCCATGTGAGACAGCCCCTCCTTCACTTACATACAGCACTGCACCGAGTGCATGGAGTCATAATATAATGTATACACTGAGCCATGTGAGACAATCCCTCCTTCACTTACATACAGCACTGCACCGAGTGCATGGAGTCATAATATAATGTATACACTGAGCCATGTGAGACAATCCCTCCTCCACTTACATACAGCACTGCACCGAGTGCATGGAGTCATAATATAATGTATACACTGAGCCATGTGAGACAATCCCTCCTTCACTTACATACAGCACTGCACCGAGTGCATGGAGTTATAATATAATGTATACACTGAGCCATGTGAGACAATCCCTCCTTCACTTACATACAGCACTGCACCGAGTGCATGCAGTCATAATATAATGTATACACTGAGCCATGTGAGACAATCCCTCCTTCACTTGCATACAGCACTGCACCGAGTGCATGGAGTCATAATATAATGTATACACTGAGCCAGTAAAGCATATACAAGTAACAAAGGCCACATACATTACTTGTATTCTTACCAAGGCACATTGCTGCCAAGCTCACTTGCTTTGTCCATGGCAATGTCTTAGTGCATGCGCAATTATTTTTTGAGTTTTTTGATATAGGACGAGAACTAGCAGTAGGCTTTGTTGATCAATGCCAAGCTTCATGCAAATGCTGATTACAAAAATAGAGATTTCTGCTCATTAGTCATTTATGACCATTTTGCATCTGTTTTATGATCAGATTGCAGGTGTGAAATTGTACAATAGGCCAGAGATGAAAATGGGGAGCAAATAGAGGATAGGACACTAGGTGAGACATTCAGGAATGAGCAGGATGGAGCAGGGATCTATTCACTTCTTCACAACACAAGAATGTACATGTACAAAGAATTTAGAGATATTCAGATACTCACATCATAAATGATGTGTAAGAACAACTAAAGAACATCGTCTGACCAATTTGATGAAATCAGGTATGTAATGCGAGGGAGCACACATACATACACACACATATACACACACACACACACACACACACACACACACACACACACACACACACACACACACACACACACACACACACACACACACACACACACACACACACACACACACACACAAAATAAAGAGTTATATTTGGAATGTAACTTTTCTTCCAGGACAGATGTCTTTTTATTTATTTATTTTTTTAAGAGACAGGGAAAAAGGGAGAAATGAACACTGGGAAAGGACATTAGGGTAGGTATGTAGGGTAGCTTAGAAAGCAGGAGCAGATATGCAGGACATAAATGACAGACAGGAATAATGATGGACACAAGTCATAGGGGAATATCATGAAGGAGGTTATGTATGTATGAGTTTTTAGAGGTTCATCCCCATCCGGCATGATCACTGTGGTAATTTAATCCTTACTCTTAGAACTGTCACCACTGTCTCTTGCAGAAGAAACCCCCATCAGGGATAGTGAGGCAGCATTTTGCAATCATCTGCAGGATTCTGTTGATGCAGTCAATGGAGGCACTGAGGCCCACTCCATTATTTCTTCCATCAGTCCTGCCAGGTTCTGTCAAGTGACATAATTACCACTTGCACTGGTACTATTCCTAGTGGGTACCTCTTCACTAGCCCTCCAGGGCACCAGATGCAGGTGGTGCAGGCAGTGCAAGAGATGTGGGGTAAAGCTGGCAGGTTGTGACCTAAAAATGTTGAGTCACTCTGCTGCTAGTGGTGGTGTAACCGCAGCCACCTGTGGAGGGATGGTGGTCAGAGCTGCTCTGGCTAGTCTTACTGTCTGAGCTGGTTGTCATGATGCAGTAGTTATGACTGTTGCAGTAAAATAATAGATAAAATATTAGAAACGATAGTAAGAAAGAGGTGAGAAAGAGACATAACCAAAATATTATAGTTTTTTTTAATGTTAATGTCACAATCATTACAAATTCCACATACATTGTTAGGCTTGTTTATATCCAGATATGAATGTGTGGCAATAAATTACTGATCTGATGTTGTCAATTTTCATTCTATCCTCACCCTATGGGTTCAGATATGATCCTTTGGATCTGTCTCAGCCATTATAATAGCTCATAGTAACCAAAAAAACTCTCGAGCTTCTCCCTTACCCATAACGCACCCTTCCTAAGTACCTTAGATCTCGCCTGCCGCTGTTTGCATTAGATGTGGTGACCAGTTGCTCTCGAGCAGGTAAATGAAATTATTTGAATTAAAATCTTTCTCTTTTAAATACCTTTTTCCTGCATATTTTCTATTTTGCTTTAAGCTTAGCTTGTTTCCCTTACCAAATGGCTACTTATTCTTGCTATAAATTTCCTTTCCTTTTTCATACAAAAGTACCTCTGGATACTATCGCTGGTATTCTTCCCTTTTACACAATGTATTTTCCCTTTCTTTACCATTGTTGGTATTCCCCCACCCACTTTATTGTTTCTTTCTCTCTGTCTCTCTCTCTCTAAATATATATATATATATATATATATATATATATATATATATATATATATATATATATATATATATGTATAAGGCTTTCTACCTTTAATTTGTTTTTTTCTTGACTTAACTATTTTTTCACTATGGCAGATAAAATGGGATGGCTGACTAAAAATGTGGGAAGTGTCAGAAGAAAATGCCTTATTCTGACTTGCATACACTATGTGTCTATTGTTTATGACCCCATCACCTTCAAGAATTTTGCTCTTTATGCCACATGTTCAACCATAGAGCTCTGGTTGAACACAAAAATAAGCTAATACTTACAGGTCTTCTTTCATCTGTGTTCAGTGAGGCTTTATCTGGAGCTTTCCTATCAGATAAACAAAAAAATGGCAAATCTACGTCTTCTAGTCCTTTCTTTTCTTCTTCAAAAATGTCAGAAAAATCTAAGAAGAGGCTTCTGTTTGCCTGACATTCCTGTCAGATCTGGCAGTGAAAAGTTCCAAGCTTTCAGATCCTTCAACTTCTTTGGATCCGAAAGTGAAAACCAAGAAACATTCAGATCCATCCATTTCATTGGATCAGACCTCAGACAAGACAAAATCTTCACTGGATCAGACACCCATCAATCTGACCTCAAGTATGCCTACTTTACCAAGGACCTAATACTGTCCTTTGTTGGATCCAGTTCAAGTCAGAGTATCTTCTCCTTTCCTGTAAAGGCTCAAATCTCCCCTCTCTGATGTCTACCTGTTCTTTTAGAAGTTTGACCAAAGAAGACATGGAGAGAATGGTGAGAGAGATTTCCTGTATGCAGAGTATGCCAAGGGTGTCCTCAGCTCCTGCCCCCTCATGTCGGGTGTCCTGTACCTCGACAAGCCCTCCTTTACAACCTCCTCTGACTTCTTTTGAAGCTTCAGAGTTCATGGATCTGAGCTGCCCATTTCCATCTACTTTGGATTCAAAGATGACTTTGTCATTAGATCCATCATTTGCTCTGAGTTCTTTGATTCAGTCAGAGCCAGAGACCTCTCAGAACCATAGCTGCCTAACTGGCCCCAAGGTGGTGGAATCAACTCTGAAGTTTTCATAGCCATCCCTGCACCTAGGGGCTTTGGCTCGAGTAAGCTTGGATCTGACTTCTGTCTTAGGAGGATTTTCCTTGGAGCAGGGAGGGACTAGGATCCAGAGGCTCACCCTCTCAGATCTGGAGTCCTATCCCTCTCAGGGGAGAGCAGCCTTTGAGTTTTGAAAGAGCCATGTCCATTTCAGCAGCTCAGATGGTCCTTACCTCCTCAGATCCTCAGCCCCCAGCCCTGTCATCTCTGCATACAGAGTCTCAACCTTTTTCTCCACAGGGAAAGTGAGTGCTGAAACCCTAGGCTTCCCAGTAGGGCATTCCAATTTTTTCTGATACCTTCCCAGAGCATCCTACTAAGGAGGTCCCTAAGAAGAAGTTGTGCAAGAAGAAATACTTGGATTTCCTGGAGGAATCCATCACCAAAGACACAGAATTTGATGACGGCAAAGGGTCCCCAAGGTCACCTCATGAAGCTGTGTCCTAAAACAGAAAGGTGACTGGAAACCTAACAATCCTTCATCTGAAGAGTCTGTGTACCTGGAGGCTTTTGGTACCTACCCATCTACCTCCTGGGTGACTCCACCCACCAATGAGCTCATTGAGTTGATCTCTCAATGGGCATGGAAGGCCCCCAACATTATTGAGCCATTTCTCTGGATACCAGACAAAATAATTACCACTCCTCAGGATAAACAATTCTGGACAAAAGGTGTGCCTATGGATGCCATGGTCATGGAAGCAGCAATGAAGAAGGAGCTAGCTGAGAAAGTTCCTCTATCTATTCCCCAAACAAGGAGTCTTGGGTGATGGATAGATTTGTGTCTATGCTTCTGCAACCTTCTCCTTATGGTTGTCGAACTACCTGGCACATTTCACTAGGTTACAGAGGGATCAGATTCAAGAGCTTTCAGATTCTCTAGCAGGAAACATATCAGAGGAAGTACAGGCCTTGGTTACTTCCCAGTTGGCTACTCTCTAGTCTATTTCTAACTCTTCCATGAGGCTCATTTCACATGTAGCTGAAGGGATGAGTAGAGCAGTGGGTTCAGACATTGCCATCAGGAGGCATGCCTGGATGTGCTTGTGTGACTTTCAAGTCTACTTTCATCAATGCTCCTTTTGATGTCACATTCTTATTTGGCCGTAAGGTAAAAGACACATTGTCCAGGTGTGAGAAAGATGGAAAGACCCTTTCTGTCATGGGCACACATTTCTCCACTCCTTAGAGATCCTTCTCAAGGAATCAGTAAAGTAGTGGGAAAATGTGGTTCAGAAAATCCCAAGGGTCTTTTCAAGAAACAAGTGGCAGTAGTTCCCCCAGGGGAAGAGGGGAGAACTCCAATTGTAGACACCACCCTCATGGCAGAGGAGGCCCACAAAAACAAGGGTCCAGAGATTTTTTCTTTGACAGGCCTTTCCAGTACTCCTGAATGGATGCCCGATTCCCCTACTCTGGAGGCAATCAGGGGTAGACTATCCCTGCACTTGAGAGCCTGGCTGGATATAACACTGGATACCTGGGTACAGAGGATAATTTACAGAGGTTATATAATATCCTTTTTAATTCCTCCTCCCCTGTGCAAAAATATCCCTGATGCTCCACCCAGTCAGAGAGCACAAGCAGCTATTTAGGTGCAAAAGCTGCTAGAAAAACAAGTCATCCAAGAGGTCCCACCACACCAAAAAGGATACAAAACTTACTCAAGATTATTTTTAGTGCCAAAGAAAACAGGGGACTGGAGACCAATATTTAATCACAGCAACGTGAACAAATCAGTTCAACAAAGCAAGTTGTGGATGGTCATGGTTCAGTCCATTCTTCTGTTTCTGAAAAAGGACAATTAGATGTGCTTGATAGACCGTCAGGACATGTATTATGACATAAAAGGAACAAATGATCCAGGAGGTATTTAAGCTTCTGGCTGGGAGCCAGTCATCATCAGTTCAGAGCACTGCCCTTTGGTCTCACCACAGCCCCCAGGGTGTTTCCCAAGTGCATAGTAGTAGTGGCAGCTCACTTGAGATTTGATGGATTCTGGGTGTTTCTGTATCTAGACAACTGGCTCATTTCTACACCAACCAGGCATCAACTATTAAAGGCAAAAGACAGCATTCTCCAGACCTGTTTCTGTCTAGGGATAACAGCAAACTATGAGAAATCATATCTAGAGCCTACTTAAAGTTTAAACTTCATAGGAGCAATTCAAAAATTATCATCATCATCATCAGCCCCCTTTTTTCCCATTTTTCTACATGGGGTCGGGGTATCATGTTAACTGTCACCAACTATCTCAATTCAGTGTCACACTCATAGCAGGCCTTAGGCATAGGCCAACTAGGTGGCTGCCTAGGGTGCCACTCTAGCAGAGGCACTTTTCCATATTTATTTGGTGTAGGTAGACCAGGATGGGGGCAACAGATGGTGTGGTGGGAGGCGCCATGGAGTCCTTTTGCCTATGGCACCAGTTGACCTAAGGCCGCTCCTGGCCACACTCCTGCCATCTTGAATACTCATGCTTGACTGTTGCAGAACTTCTTTTACACAATCCATCCACCTCTTTGCTGGACATCCTCACTTCCTCTTACCTTCTTCCTGTCTGTCCCAAATCTTCCTCACCAGATTGTCTTCTCCTTTTCTACACGTGCCCAAACTACCGTAATCTGTTCTCTTTGATCTTTTCTGCAATTGGAGCTACTTTGGCTTCTGCTTTTATGTCCTCATTTCTTTGTCTGTCCCACAGTGTGCATCCTATCACCTTTCTCAGGCACTTCATTTTCATCATCGCTAGCTTCTTCAACTGTTCTGCCTTTACAGCCCAGGTTTTTGTACCATACAGTAGTACTGGTTGCACCACTGTCTTGTGCACCTTACTTTTCAGCTTCTTTGGCATTCTTCTATCATAGACTACACCTGAAACTCTATGCCAGTTGGCTGCAGTCCCTCTGATTCTAGATTTTACCTCTTCATTCAGACTACCCTTCTCCTCAACTACTCCTCCCAGATACTTGAAGCTGTTTATCTGTTCCACTATCTTCCCTTCTATCTCTATTCTCAGCTTCTTCTGATTTCCCCAATTTGCTGCCATTACCACCATCTTATCTGTGCTTAGTTTCATCCTGTGTACCTTCAGATTTGCATTCCATTCTCCAATCCTTTGCTGAAGTTCTAGCTCAGAGTTTGCTTGTACTGCCACATCATCTGCATACAGCAGCTTTGTTGATCCATCCCCTCCAACCTGTTTGCTTATGTAGTCCATCACCAGTATGAACAGTAGTGGGCTCAGAGCTGAACCCTGATGTACACCCACTCCCACTGGGAACCCCTCTGTAAGGCTGAACACTGTTCGTACTTGAGTCATTGGATCCTTGTACATAGCCTGCACTAATTCTACCAATGTTTCTGGGACTTCAAACCACCACAGTACTGCCCAGATCAGCTCTCTTGGGACCTTGTCATATGCTTTCTCCAAGTCTAGGAATGCCCAGTTGGACTTTCTCCTCATCTCTAGCTTCTTCTCAAGTATCTCTCTCACTGCAAACATTGCGTCAATTGTGCTGCATCCTGATCTGAATCTAAACTGCTCATCTCCCATCTTACATTCTACTACTCTGCGTACCCGTTTATTAATCACCCTCTCCAGAACTTTCATGCAATGTGATAGGAGGAGTTTTCAACACAAAACAGATAACAGCCTCATTCCCTTTTTCAAGGGTCAAGACAATCAGGTTGCAAGTTCCAAGGATAATATGCAGCAACAAAATTAAAGCTCGCCTGGTTCTTCAGGCTTTAGGGTCCATGGTGGTGGCAATAACTATAGTTCCACTGGACAGATTTCATATGAGAATTCTACAATGGCTGTTATCAGCACAATGGTCTATCCTTCAACAGCCAATGTCGACTCAAATAAGAATTGCCAATATTTGCAAAAAAGATCTCAAATGGTGGATTTGGGATCAGATACTACAAGGTCACCCATTTGTTCTCCCCTAACCCAAGGCCACAGTGACCACAGATGTTTCCCAGCTGGGGGGGGCATTTTCTGGGCAAAACAGTCCAAGGCACTTGATCCCCCCACAGAGGCCAATTTGCATATTAATGTTCTAGAGATGAGAGCAGTGCTTTTAGTGTTGCTGGCTGTCCAAGATGCCCTTCCTTTAGGAATGATCACAATTCAATCAGACAACATGTCAGTAGTCTGGTATATCAACAAATAAGGAGGAACCAGATCCTACCCCTTGTGTCAAGAAGCTCTCAGAGTGTGGCAATGGGTCATCTCTTCCAACCGCTTTGTCATAGCAAAGCATATTCCAGGGAAGTCCTATGTGATAGCAGACAAGCTGTGCAAGTGCATTATTTTATCCCATGAATGGTCCCTCAATCAGAATGTGACAGAAAGGATATTTCATTGATAGGGTCAGCCTTGCTGTGATCTTTTCATCTCTCTCCTGGACAACATGTGCAGCAACTCCTTCACCCTGATCCAAGGGATGCTCTTCTTCACAGTTGGCCCCCCCGGTATCCTTTATGCCTTTCCCCCAACTCCATTAATTCCAAAGTTTCTACAGAAAATGGCCACACTGAAGAGCAAAATAATCCTCATTGGATCATATTAGCCTTGGCAAATTTGGTTCCCCTTCCTATCACTTACTTCACCGACCATGGATTCTGGATCCAACTCCAGACCTCCTGTCTCACCCATGGGCATGATTCATCCAAACATACCCAGTCTTTGGCTGATGGCCTGGCTTCTCCAATTTCACTAATAGCCAGTCCAGTCTGACATATACTTCTGTCTGCTTATAGACCATCTACATGTAAGCTATATTCCAGTAAATGGAAAAGATTCATTCACTGGGCATTACAGAATAATATTGATCCCTTCTGTGCTCCAGTTCATGATATTCTTAATTTTTAGCTCACCTTTTCAATAAAGGGTCCTCTTCTTCAACTATCAAAGTTCAGTTGGTAGCAATATCCAATTTTCACATTGGATTCCAGGGTTCCTCGGTTGCTTCACATAAACTCTGCAAAGCATTTTAAGAGGAATTTTCCTTTTAAAGCCTCCATATAAATATCCTGCCCCACCTTGGGAACTAAATTTATTCCTGCAGGCTATTATACACCCCCTTTCCAACCAGGAGCTAAGTGTGATCTCAAATTTCTTTCTTGGAAGATTATCTTCTTGGTTGCCATAACTTCTGCAAGAAGAATTTCAGAAATTCAAGCCTTATCTTCCAAAGTGGCATATCTGATTTTTCTCAAAGACAGAGTATCTCTCTGTACTAATCCAACCTTTTTACCAAAAGTGGTATCAGAAGCTAATATCAATCAGTCCATCGATTTACCAGTATTTTTTCCAAAATTTGACAAGAAAGGTGAATACTTGATTTGATGTTA
Source organism: Protopterus annectens (assembly GCF_019279795.1). Taxonomy (NCBI): domain Eukaryota; kingdom Metazoa; phylum Chordata; order Ceratodontiformes; family Protopteridae; genus Protopterus; species Protopterus annectens. The sequence goes on from NC_056739.1 coordinate 836,773,961, forward strand.
TCAGTCTTTATTTTTATTCTTGACAGATGGGTCTGGTTCCGATATCAGAACCAACTCAGCCGTTACTACAGCTTTCACCAACCAAAAACTCTCAAGCTTCACCTACGTCCACAATCCCTCTCTCAAAATGATCTCAGATCTCGTTTGCCACTTTTCTGAACAGTTGCATTTTGTCAGTGTTGCCGAGTTTCCCTTGTTTTAGGTAAACAATGGTGCCAAAGTCTCTGGTTTCTCAGACTCAGGTTCTGTCATCTTCTGACACCTCCCTAGATTATTCCCCTGATGAGGTTACTCACAGAAAGAAGCACAAGAGGAAGCACTTAGATTCCCCTCAGAAATCAGTCACTGAAGACACAGATTATGATGATGGGGAAAGGTCCCCAAGGTCACCACCTGAAGATGTCTCCTTTGAAGACATCCTAGAAATTTTAAAGCAAAGGGGTAACTGGAAGTCCCAGAACCCTACTTTAGAGGAATCTGTTTACCTGCAGGCTTTCAGCACTCGCCCATCTACCTCTTGTGTGACCCTGCCTGTTGATGAACTCATTCAGTTGATTTCACAGTGGATGTGGAAGGCTCCAGACACCATTGAACCCATCCCTAAGAGACCAGACAAAATCTTATCTTCCCCTGAAGATAAAGAGTTCTGGGCCAAGGGATTAGCAGTGGATGCCATGGTCATAGCATTTGCCACAAAAAAGGAACTCACTGAGGAGAGTTCATCTATCCATCCACCCAACAGGGTGTCTCAAGCCATGGATAGATTTGAGAAGTGGGTTTATGCTTCATCAACCTTCACTCTAAGGTCTTTGAACTTCCTGGCACACTTTGCAAGGCTTCAAAGGGATCTGATCAAGGAATTGTCAGATATCCTGGTGGGAGCTGTGACTGATGGAGTGAAAGAGTAAGTAGCTTTCCAGTTAGCCACCCTGGAGTCTGTGTTTAATTCATTCATGAGTCTAATTGCACATGCAGCTGAAGGAACATCCAGAGCAGTGGGTGCAGGCATAGCCATAAGGATGCATGCCTGAATGCACCTATGTGACTTTGCGGAACTATTCAAGTCTATATTTGTCAATGCTCCCTTTGACAGAGCAGTTTTGTTTGTCCAAAAAGTAAAAGAGACTTTATCCAGGTGTGAGAAGGCTGGCAAGACCCTTTCTGCTGTGAATGTCTGTTTTTCCACCCCCAAAGATCCTCTTCTAGAAACCAGAGAAGTGGCGGTAACATGTGGTTCAAAACATCCCAAGGGCCTTTCCAGGACACATGTGGAGGCAGTTTCCCCAGGGGCAGAGGGGGGAAGCAAAACAGAAGATGCTGCCCTCGCAGCATAGGTGGTCCACAGATCCAGGTTTTCAGGGATTTTTTTCTGAGCAAGCCCTTGCAGCACTCCTGAGTGGAGAACCAATTGTCTTCCTCTGGAGGCAGTTGGGGGATGCTTATCCTTGCACCTAAATGCTTGGCAAAGCATAACAACAGACTCCTAGGTGTAACCGATTATATCCAGAGGCTACACCATTCCCTTTCCCATTCTTCCCCTTTACACAAAAAAAAATCCCAGATGGTCCATCCAATCAGAGGGATTCAGCATTTCAAGAAATTCAAAAACTGCTAGACAAAAGAGTCATCCAAGAAGTCCTGCCAGACGAGAAAGGTCCGGAATCTACTCAAGATTCTTTTTGGTGCCAAAAAAGACAGGGGACTGGAGACTGATTTTGAATCTCAGCATGCTGAACAAGTCAGTTCAAACAAAGTTCTGTCTGATCACAGTACAGTCAAGTCTTCCTTTTCTGAAGTAAGATGACTGGATGTGCTCGATAGATCTTCAGGATGTGTACTACCACATAAAGATGGACATACACTCCAGGAAGTTCCTTCACTTCTGGCTGACAGCCAGTCATTAGCAATTCAGAGTGCTGCCCTTTGGTCTTAACACAGCCCCCAGGGTGTTCACCAAATGCATAGCAGTAGTAGCAGCTCACTTGAGACTGAAAGGATTCCGGGTGTTTCTGTACTTAGACAGCTGACTCATAACTGCTTCAACCAGGCATCAGTTGATAGTAGCCAGGGATTACACTCTCAATATCTGTGCCCACCTGGGAATTATAGTAAATCACAAGAAATCCCAATTGACTCCAATGAAAAATGTAGAATTTATAGCGGCTGTGCTAAATATGGCTACAACCATAGCATCTCTTCCTTGAGAGAGACTCCAAAGAATTATTGCACAAGTTCATAAGATAATCTGCAGAAAAAGGATTCCTGCTCAACTAGTTCTGCAAACTCTAGGGTTGATGGTAGCCTCAATAACTCTAGTCCCTCAAGCCAGGTTTTATATGAGAATTCTGCAATGGCTACTAGCTGCTTAGTGGTCTGTCCTTCACCAGTCCTTATCAGACCAAATTCTGATCACCAGTTATTGTAAGAGGGATCTACTTTGGTGGACAGATTCTGAACAAATTCTCCTCAGTCGCCTCTTTGTTCTTCCAGAGCCCATGGCCATAGTGATCACGAATGCCTCCCAGATGGGGTGGGGGGCATTTCCTGGGCAGGATGGTCCAAGGCACTTGGTCCCCTTTAGAGGCCAACTTGCATATCAATGTCCTGGAGTGAAGAGTGGTGCTTATAACATTGCAGGTCTTTCAAACAGCTCTACCTCAGGAGACAATTGCAATTCAAACAGACAACATGTCAGTAGTTTGGCACATCAACAAACAGGAACCAAGTCTTTGTTGAGAAGCCCTCAGAGTATGGCAGTTGTCAATCTCTTCAACCCACTTTCTAATAGCAATGCATATTCCAGGGAATTACAATGTGACTGCAGACCAACTGAGCAGATGTATCCTCCAGCGTCATGATTTGGTCTTTCAACCCAGAAGTGGTAGAAAGGATCTTCCATCAATGGGGTTGACCTTGCTGTGATCTTTTTGCCTCTCCCCTAAACAACAAGTGCAGCAATTACTTCACCCTGATTCCCCTTCCAGGGAAGTCATCAAGAGATGCTCTCCTCCACAATTGGCCCCCCAGTCTCCTGTATGCCTTTCCCCCAATACTTCTAATTCTGAAATTCCTACAGAAAGCACTCAGGTTGAAAAGCACAGTAATCCTCATTGCCTCCTTTTAGCCTCAGCAGATTTGGTTCCCTTTCCTTGGCCTTATCTGATTCAACAACCATGGATTCTGGACCTGATTCCAGACCTTCTGTCCCATCTAGAAGGACTTCTTCACCCAGATATTTTGAACCTCAAGCTGACAGCATGGTTCTTCCAATTCCACTAATTGTCACGCATCTAAATATTTCCTCCCCAGTACTTCACACCCTCCTATCATCTCATAAACCTTCCACTCATAAACTATACTCCAGCAAATGGAAGAGATTTACTATTTGGGTCTATGAAAAACATACTGATCCCGTTTCTGCTTCTATAGAGCATGTTTTAGACTTTTTAGTCTCTCTTTCTAATGCCGGACCTTCCCCTTCTACCATCAGACTACAATTAGCTGCAATTTTGAATTTCCACGATGGTTTGGAAGAATATTTTTAGCCTCTCATAAACTTTGTAAGTCATTTTTAAGAGGCACACTTTTTTGTTGAAACCCCCTTTCAAAGATCTAACACCACCTTGGGATCTAAACTTAGTGTTACAGACCATAGCACATTCTCCCTTTGAACTCTCTGAAGAATGTGATCTGAAGTTTTTGTCTTGGAAGACATTAGGGGGAAATCAATAAAGCCTACATAGAGTAATTTCCATGTAAGCATAGTGGCACAGAGCTTACATGGAAGTAAGCAGCCATGCAATCCAGTAAACATAGCAGAGGGGCATGCACGAGCAAGTGGACACAGAAGTGTCCATGGCATGCAAATCACCTCATAAGCAGGTGAACTGCAGGCAAATGAGGGTGCTGGAGTGATCCAGCAAGCAGATAGACAGTCCTGCAGACCCCATGTTGGTGTCCAAAGTGCACACGGAGAATTTCAGTGTACAAGAAAGTAAAAATTAAACAGGGGCTGCAAAAGCCCAGTTAGAAGGTCAGATATTGCATAGTAGGCACAGATATGTGCAAAACTATGCCCTGTGTGTCCAAAAAACAATATATAAAATAATGTTTTTTATAATACCCATATTACATTTGTGCAGTGCTCATAGCTCACAAACATGCCGTTATGCACAAAAAAATTTAAATGTATAAAAACTAAAATTAAGACATATGTGAGAATAATGCATTACAGGGCCCTGCATGCAGTATGTATACTGGTATATTTCAGTGGTTGCTAAGGAGACAGACCCTGGAAGAGTGAAGTATCCAGGATTTGTGCATGGATTGGTATGCAAATGAGCTGGGGTTACTGAATAGGAAAAATGGGCCACTGTATCTGGAGATAAAATGCATCTATCCCCAGAACTGTGTTGGTGTCCACAGAAGAGATAGCTGACATCAAATGGAGGTGTGTCACAATATGCTTAAATGGACTGGAGTTCAGCAGCGCCCATTTGCGCAATACACTGCTCAGCTAAGCTAGAGGGTGTGTCCACTGCTACTAAGCTTTGTTTAGCTGTGGGGTTCATGTTTTAGCTGGTTTGAGCTATGCTGAGCATGCCCATGCATGGGTGTGTGTCCAGACTGCTGAGCAGTTTTTATACCAGCACTGTGGGTTTGAGTGCCATGCTGCAGTGCTTAGCAGGGAAGAAAATGTAAAAAAAAAAAAAAAAGGAAATAGCCTGGGAAAGCCAGTCATATATAAATTACTGATAACTCCTGTTCCACTTATACTGGGCTACTCAAACCCTCAGGTGGAATGCTGCATCTGCATCAGAGCACTATAAAGTATGTATACAGCCTACAATTTGATTTTCCCCCCATACTCTGCACCACTGGAGTACAGGCTTGGGAATATTAACCGACAGAATGCTGGAGGCTGCTGCTGCTATGCTACATCTGTATGTGCTAGAGGTTGAGGTCAGCGCTGCTGTTCAGGCCCAAGGTAACCTTCCAGGAGCTACATGAGCTGGATATTGTAGAGAGCTACAGGGTAGACAGGGACATAATACAATAACTCACGAGCTCTGGCACCCTCAACTCAGACCCAGAGCCAACAGAGGGGAACCCATCCCAGTGGAAACAAAGGTATGTCTAGCCCTTAGAATACTAGCTACAGGTATGTTTCAAAGACCAACTGGAGATATGATGGGGGTCTCACAGGCATCTGCATCCAGGGTTCCTGACTACCATGCAAACACATGCCAGTGAGCAAATTTATTTACCCTGCACCCCTGAGGAGAGGGTCAACACTATGCATCTCTTCTACCATGTAGCACACTACCCTGAGGTACTGGGTGCCATAGACTACACTCATGTACACATCAAAGCACAGCCCAGTGAGGAGGGTAGAGTCTACACCAACCACAAGGGGTATCACTCCATCAACTGCCAGGTCGTGCACAATGTCCAGAGCATCATCATGAGTGTGTGTGCTGGCAGCCCTGGTAGTTATCATGACTCCCATATCTAGCACGATCACAGCTGTACCAGATATTTGCCGGGGGGACATTCCATATGGCCATCTACTGGGGGATGCTGGCTATGCACTGGAACCGTGGATGATGACACAAATCAGCAATGCACACATAGCTACTGAAGAACACCATAATGAGGCACATGCACAAACTAGGAACATCACAGTGTGTGTATTTGAGCTGCTCAAGTCATTGTTCTGCTGCCTCAATATATCTGGTGGAGCCCTGCAGTACTCTCCAGCCACATGTGCACAGATGCTCACAGTATGTGCCATGCTACACAGTATGATCCTGTGGGAACAGCTCCAGCAGGATCATCACATGGAAGAGACACAGTCCCCCACCAGTGCCAAGGTCCCCACAGCCACACCCACAGGGAGACTCAAGAAGGACCCCCTTGAAGCTGTCCCCGTAGGCAGACATAGGCATGCCCACTATGCCCTGGCCTTGGCAAAGAGGCAATGCATAGCACATGTACTGACAAGCCAGGATCCTAGGGACTGACACCTTACTCTGACTCACATACATAGTAAAAGGGATGCCAGCCACACCACACAACCTGTAACCTACCATGTATTGGCTCTGTACTGTGTGCATCAGAGTCAGCCCTGAAGCACTATCTCAACTGCTGCATTCACAAGGCAAGTCACTCTCGTTTTCAATAAATGTATGAGGTACTAGACTATGGTAGCATATGTATGGACCTGCTGCATGTATATGAGGGAAGAGAGTGGCCTACTGGGCTACCTGCAGAGAACTAACAGCTATGTGGGACAACAAGTACTCTGTCCAATACTGGCTGCCCCATAATATGCATTAGGCCACAAGGCAGCAAAACCCACTGCAGTACGTGAGGGAAATGCCAAACAGTGGGGTCATAGGACTGACGCATGACTGTCAATGCTAGAGTCCCCTATCCCCAACACAGCCATGTTCCCATACAACTGCAGTAGCAGTATGTTTGCAAGGATATAGCAGTAGACCACACAATCCCAGGGCTGTCCCAAACAACCTGGCTACATGTTCTATTACCACAATATGCAGGGGTCAAAGTGTATGTCTGTCTGCTGTTGATAGTATCAGGAATTAAACTTCACTTTCTGGTGGCCGATGTGGCTCAGTGGGCTAGATATATTAGCATGGTTGATGGTGCTCATGGTTCAAAGCTGGCCGCAACTAAAATTTGCATGTGAGGTACTTCTATAATAAGAGTTCCACATATATATATATATATATATATATATATATATATATATGGGATCCATCAATATGTTCGAAGTTTCACTACTTCGAACCCCACCTCACTGAGTCCACTTATTCGAAGTCGTGAAACTTTGAACATTGACTTCGGCAGTCACACTACAGCACAGAATGGAAATATTCCCTTTTCCCCACTGTAGTGCGATCTCAGAGTTGGTATATTTAAGTAGGGTGGGTATGGAGGGCACAGCCCCCTACATGGGGGGGGTGCAGGGGGGCTTGCCTCCCTACAAAAACATGTTTTAGTGTTTTTTTGGGGTAGCCCGGGGAACTAGACTTCAGTGAAAGTGCACTTTCATTTAAGTGGACTTTCGCTGAAGTGTAGGGTCTACTGGTCTATTTCGAAGAAGTGTATTTTCAAGTAAAGCAGTAGACCCATATATATATATATATATATATATATATATATATATATATATATATATATATATATATATATATATATATATATATAGCTCTATATATATATATATATATATATATGTATGTATGTGTGTGTGTGTGTGTGTGTGTATATATATATATATATATATATATATATATATATATATACACACACACACACACACACACACACACACACACACACACATGTGTATATGTGTGTGGGATATACAAATGTTAACTGCACCTACACACACAAAACCATTGCCTGATGGTGAAAGGCCACAGCCACATAATGATATAATCCACCCAACCACAGAACCTTGTGCCTGTGGAATCTCACACTTTAGACAGACAATGGTGAGTAGGTGGTGTAATCTGCAATGGCTGCAATGCAGGACTTGGACAGGCCATATTGTCACTAGCCAATTCTCCACCTAACAAACTGCAAATGGCCAGAAATGGTGATACTGGCACCTGTACACCCCACTGCTATGACACGAGATATAATAACAACATAAAGTAGATTCATTCTGCAGCCCACACAGACTATGTAACACTAGGCTGATTTGCGTGGTCAACAAGTACTGTGGCTGCAGTCACATGTACACCAAATATAACTGGTGGTGCATGTAACTCGTACTGTGAGTTATAGTGTGTGATAGTAAGTAGGTATGGGCTCTAATCTCACATCAGAAACCTTGCATATGTATGTAGATATTTCCCATACAGCAGTACAGACATGCTCATCAGGCCTATGTCTGTGCAATGGTCAATCACTTTATCACCTTGTGACTAGCGTCCTCCACAACATTGGCCACCCTGTCAACAGCTGCTGATGTTGTCCACCTTAACAGCACTGGCAGACATTCTCAAAGCAAATAAGCTCTGTGGAACATGCAATAAATACTTAGTGCAATAGTGTATACTACTACTATATAGGTAGGGGTTCTAATCTCAATAAGGGCAACTCTGTGAATGTGTGTGTGTAAATATATCCACTTGCAGCAGTGTGCCTGTCTTGCTTATCTGTGCACAATGGTAATACATTTTAAGGCTCCATGCCTACCTGTCAACCCCCCCATTGGCCTCCTTTACAAGGCCTACTGATGTCATCCACCTTACAGCACTGGCTGTCGACCTCTTAATAGAAAAGCTCAGTGGCGCATACGAGAAGTACTTAGTGCTAGTCTAATCTCAATAAGGGTAATTCTATGAGTGTGTACAAGTATATCCACTTGATGCAGTGTGCCTGTCTCACCTATCTGTTTGCAATAGTTATACATTTTAAGGCCTTGTGAGTAGCTGCTGGTCCTAAATACCTAGGCATAAATGCTATCTGCCACCACCTACATTTGTAGGTACAGAACACCCAGGTGACACATATCGAGGGAAGCATGCCTTGTCATGGGGTATGCATGCAGGATTATGCTGTCCACTCCCATTGTCCCTGACACACTGTTCTACACATACACACCTAGGTAACCATGCACATATACAGCCATAACTTGGTGATGTCATATCTCCACTTTGCTGCTATGCCATCCTGAGCCACCCTATTGCCAAGTATCCACAGCATAGCCACTCAGACCCCTGGAACAGAAACATACAAAGTTCTGAGAGACACCTGTCAGTCTGCAACACCACTGCCAATCTAACATCATGCAACAAAGGTACACACACTTTTATGTGTACTCATGACACATGCCAGCATACAGTACCTGTCATGGCATAGCACTACTACACTACAAAATATCATGCAATGTAATGTAGTCACCCTGTGAATGAGACACATATTTGCATGTCCCTGCATTAATGGTATGGATGGGAGGGATGTGGCACAGGTATCATCACATGCACAGGGTATGGTATGGGGGTGTCAGAGGCCTAGGCTGTGCCAAACAGTTGACTCATGTGTGTGAGTCAGGAAGGAGTGCTGGTCAGCTGAGCCATGGAGAGGTGCTGTGTGTGTGTCTGTTGGTGACCTGCATGTGACAGTGATGTTTGAGTGTGTGCACGTACACAGTCAAGCCATTTACTAGCCCTACACATGGGTATGTTGGACAGCTGTGGACTGTACAGTGTCTTCCACAACACTAGCCTCCCTGTCAACAGCTGCTGATGTCATCCACCTTAACAGCACTGGCTTACACTCTCAAAGCAAATAAGCTCTGTGGCACAGGCGATAAGTGCTTGGTGCAATAGTGTATACTACTAGATAGGTAGGGGTTCTAATCTTAATACCGGCAACTCTGTGAATGTGTGTGTGTGTAAATATATCCACTTGCAGCAGTGTGCCTGTCTTGCTTATCTGTGTACAATGGTAATACACTTTAAGGCCCTATGACTATCTGTCAACCTCCCCATTGGCCTCCTTTACAAGGCCTGCTGATGTCATCCACTTAAACGGCACTGGTTGTCAATCTTATAACAGGTAAGCTCTGTGGCACATGCAGTAAGTAATTAGTGCTCTAGTGTATGCTATTAGATAAGAGTTCTAATCTCAAAAAGGGCAACTCTGTGTTTGTAAATATATCCCATTGCAGCAGTGGGCCCATTTGTGTGCAATGGTTAAAAATTTTGAGGCCCTGTGCCTACCTGTCAACCCCCCATTGGCCTCCTTTACAAGGCCTATTGATGTCATCCACCTTAACAGCACTGGCTGTTGACTTCTTAATAGAAAAGCTCCGTGGCACATATGAGAAGTAAGTAGTGGTATAGGGTGTACTACTAGATAGATAGGGGATCTAATCTCAATAACGGTAACTATATGAGTGTGTGTGAATATATCCACTTGATGCAGTGTGCCTGTCTCACCTATCTGTGTGCAATAGTTATACATTTTAAGGCCCTGTGAGTAGCTGCTGGTCCTAAATAGCCCACATCTACCTAGGCATAAATGTTATCGGCCACCACCTGCATTTGTAGGTACAGAGCACCCAGGTGACATATATCAAGGGAAGCATGCCTTGTCATGGGGTATGCATGCAGGATTATGCTATCCACTCTCATTGTCCCTGACACACTATTCTACATATATGCACCTAGGTAACCATGCACATATACAGCCATAACTTGCTGATGTCATATCTCCACTTTGCTGCCATGCCATCCTGAGCAACCCCTATTGCCAAGTATCCACAGCATAGCCACTTAGACCCCTGGAACAGAAACATACAAAGTTCTGAGAGACACCTGTCAGTCTGCAACACCACTGCAATCTAACATCATGCAACAAAGGTACACTCACTTTGATGTGTACTCATGGCACATGCCAGCATACAGTACCTGTCATGACATAACACTACTACACTACAAAATGCCATGTAATGTAATGTAGTCACCCTGTGCATCAGACACATATTTGCATGTCCTTGCATTGATGGTATGGATGGGAGGGATGTGGCACAGGCATCATCACATGCACAGGGTATGGTGTGGTGGTGCCAGAGGCCTAGGCTGTGCCAAACAGTTGACTCATGTGTGTGAGTCAGGAAGGGGTGCTGGTCAGCTGGGCCATGGAGAGGTGCTGTGTGTGTGTCTGTTGGTGACCTGCATGTGACAGTGATGTTTGAGTGTGTGCACATACACAGTCAAGCCATGTGCTAGCCCTACCCATGGTATGTTGGACAGCTGTGGACTGTGCAGCATCCTCCACAACACTGGCCTCACTGTCAACAGCTGCTGATTTCATCCACCTTAACAGCACTGGCAGACACTCTCAAAGCAAATAAGCTCTGTGGAACATGCGATAAATAGTGCAATAGTGTATACTACTAGATAGGTAGGGGTTCTAATCTCAATAAGGGCAACTCTGTGAATTTGTGTGTGTGTAAATATATCCACTTGCAGCAACATGCCTGTCTTGCTTATCTGTGTACAATGGTAATACAGTTTAAGGCCCCATGCCTACCTCTCAACCCCCCATTGGCCTCCTTTACAAGGCCTGCTGATGTCATCTACCTTAACGGCACTGGCTGTCAATCTTATAACAGGTAAGCTCTGTGGAGCATGCAGTAATTACTTAGTGCTCTAGTGTATGTTATTAGATAGGGGTTCTAATCTCCAAAAGGGTGACTCTGTGTTTGTAAATATATCCCATTGCAGCAGTGCGCCCGTTTGTGTGCAATGGTTATACATTTTAAGGCCCCGTGCCTACCTGTCATTTCCCCCATTGGCCTCCTTTACAAGGCCTATTGATGTCATCCACCTTAACTGCACTGGTAGTCGACTTCTTAATAGAAAAGTTCTGTGGTGCATATGAGAAGTACTTAGTGCTATAGGGTGTACTACTAGATAGGTAGGAGTTCTAATCTCAATAAGGTTAACTCTATGAGTGTGTGTAAATATATCCACTTGATGCAGTGTGCCTGTCTCACCTATCTGTGTGCAATAGTTATACATTTTAAGGCCCTGTGAGTAGCTGCTGGTCCTAAATAGCCCACATCTACCTAGGCATAAATGTTATCTGCCACCACCTACATTTGTAGGTACAGAACACCCAGGTGACATATATCAAGGGAAGCATGCCTTGTCATGGGGTATGCATGCAGGATTATGCTATCCACTCTCATTGTCCCTGACACACTATTCTACATATATGCACCTAGGTAACCATGCACATATACAGCCATAACATGCTGATGTCATATCTCTGCTTTGCTGCCATGCCATCCTGAGCAACCCCTATTGCCAAGTACCCACAGCATAGCCACTCAGACCCCTGGAACAGAAACATGCAAAGTTCTGAGAGACACCTGTCAGTCTGCAACACCACTGCCAATTTAACATCATGCAACAAAGGTACACACACTTTGATGTGTACTCATGACACATGCCAGCATACAGTACCTGTCATGGCATAACACTGCTGCACTACAAAATGTCATGTAATGTAGTCACCTTGTGCATCAGACACATATTTGCATGTCCCTGCATTGATGGTACAGATGGCAGGGATGTGGCACAGGTATCATCACATGCACAGGGTATGGTGTGGGGGTGCCAGAGGCCTAGGCTGTGCCAAACAGTTGATTCATGTGTGTGAGTCAGGAAGGGGTGCTGGTCAGCTGGGCCATAGAGAGGTGCTGTGTGTGTTTGTTGGTGACCTGCATATGACAGTGATGTTTGAGTGCATGTACATACACAGTCAAGCCATGTGCTAGCCCTACACATGGGTATGTTGGACAGCTGTGGACTGTACATGGCAGAATTGACAGTTCATTGTCTCTGGCCATGAACATGGGAAGTGGCTCTGCTAGGAGTGGCACTGGCACCGCCATGCCCATGGTCAGATTTGGTACTAGTCGTTGATGTTGACTGGTGTCTACTGGGCCTGTGTCCCTCACAGGACCACCCAGGACCACATGCCCATGGCCTGCCATGTTGTGGTGTGAACAGCACCCTCCCTTCTGTAGTGCTGGAGGTACTGCCACTATGGGAGCGTGAGTGTGCATGGCCACATGGGCTCTCAGCAGATGTTGCTGCTGACCTATGACCACGTGTCCCATGTCCTACTCCCACCACATGGTATAGCACAGACAATGTGCGGTCAAGGACTGACAATGTCTCACCCCACTGTCTGTCCACTACATCAGTGAAATGATGAATGGCATCACCAATATGATGGAAGGAGTCACAGACATCAGACAGTAATGAATGCATGATCCTGAGCATCCATATGGTGCTGTGTTTGGAATGTGCCTGTGCCTCCATGCCAGATCTAAACATGCTTTGAGTGACCCATGATGTGATACCTATGACAGGTGGTGGATGGGCAGCAGTCCTCCTTCAAGCACCAGTATCAATCTGCCTGTGTGGGACCTCACCAGCTCTCTGGCTATGGCTAGTGTCTACACTCACTGATGCCATTGATGCCACACTCTCCTGTTCAATGCCACCACACTCTCACTGTCCGATATCTGTGGCCAGAGGGGACTGGATATGTGTAGGCATACAGATTCTGTGCAGGGACAATGGGGGAGGAAGTGGAATGTCAGCCCTTGGGGCAGATTCCACCCTCAACAACCCCAACTGTGCCTCACTATGGCCACCATCATCAGAGTCCAATGTGACACTGACATCAGGTTGGAACACTCTAACCCCCACGGTCACCTGTGAGGAGGAAGACAAAATAAGTACATTACTACCTGCACTATTATGTATAGTGATACACACACACACACACACACACACACACACACACACACACACACACACACACACACACACACACACACATACAGGTGAGGAACCACAACTGCATTACACATACCACATCTTATTTCTGGTCCCATGCACAGCACACAAGCAGACTACAACATACACAGACAAGATAGGCCCTTTATAACATGCACTGCAGCTACGTCTGGTTAATCTTGCCAGTACTATTCAACTGTGAGATAAGCGATAAGTCAGTGTATGTGATAGACCTACACCTAAAACACAGTGCACTCGTCTTGAGCATACCATTGCCCCCTGTATAGCAGACTGCATAGACCTTCACAAAAATATGTGCAAATATGTTACTGCTCCTGCAAATAGAGTACTGCGATTACCAATTCAATGCACTTCAGATAACCCCTCCAAAACTGAAAATACAAGTATTGTGTCTACAGCAAAATGGCAACCCTTAACATTCTTAGGGTATATATTATCCATAAAAAAGTATTACACTCACCAGGCACAAAAAGTTGGACTCCAGCCACACCTGACGTACCTATGGAAATGTGAGTGAGAGATATTGAAAGCAATACCAAATGTGGCATTGTTACAGGGTAATATGTGTGTATATCAACATGTACAATAGGTACTGTGATACTGTCTACATTGATGACATTCTGAGCATGTGTGTACGTGTGCATTAAAAACAACCCCCCCAATGCAGATTTACCTGACATCCATGTACTGGTATGCTTACCTAGATGCTCCTCTGCTATGGATGCTGTGGCACCTACCTCGGCAATGTATGGGGTGATGGATGCTTGGAAGCTTTTGGTTGATTCCAGGTCTGCCAGGAATTCCTCTGGGGCCAAGAGTGGTTGTTGAGCTGCAGGCCCTCCACCGGTGTTAGCACAGTGCCTGGACACAGCAGCAGCCCTTTGCCATGCAGCATTTACCATATCTGTTGCGTGGTGTCAGACCTGATCATAGCTTCTGTCCTGTAGCCCTACTTGGTTGACTGCTGTGATGAGGTCAGCCTACAGTGCTGCACAGTGTTCGTGATTCTGGCCACTCCTGGACAGCAGAATGTTGTGATGCAGTCTGAGGCCATCCAGGATAACATTATTTTCAGCAGCTGAAAATGGTGGGTGCCTCCATCTATACATTCTGTCTGAAAGACAAGAAGAGGAGAACACATCACAGGACCACATATGTTGCTATCCACTATGTACAGACCCTGCACATCCAAATTGGCTGCACTATCCACTGCTACCTCCCATGTCAGACGCCACCATCTTTCAACACAGCATGTATATGGCTATCAGCAACATAGTGGCAATACCAGTTATGTCCCTGTGTGCTGTGATGGAGTGTGCTGTATGTCTCCACTCTGATCAATGCTGCCTACTGTGGTGTATCCCCTATGGGCAACGTCCCAGTACTATGTCATACAGCCATTGTCAAACAAATAGGTGTGTGTTGTTACAAGTATATGGGACAGTCTAGCAACATCCATGTGCCACAATGACAGACAGCAATGCAAATGTGCTGTAGGGTATCTTCCCTGTAGGCGTTCCATTTCTCCAATACAGAGATGTTTGCAGAATGTGTACGTGTGCCTGATATATGTGGTTCTTTTGCCAGAAACATGTGGATGCCTGGTAAATGGTTGGACAATAATTGCTGCTTGTTCTCAAAATGTTGAGAATCTGGCTGTCACTTGCCAGAACCCTCAGAAAACAGTTATACTACAGTAATATCTGTTACTGTATTCATACCCTTATTTTGTATGACCAATATGTGCACTCTGTCACTAAGGTTGGGCCTGTGTCCCTCCACTAATAATGGCTATGACCTGAATTCCTGCTGTAGGGGGTTGCCAGTTTGCTAGCCATATCTGTCAAGTGATAAAATATGAATGTTGACAAAACAGTGAACTAGCCAGAGTAGATCAGGGACAGTCAGGGACACCTGTACAATGTCTGAACTATTTCTGTGTGACATTCACAGACTGAGAGGAGCTGAATGACAGTACATCATGTGATATGGCAACGGTGTCCACCCTCTTACTGTTGCTATGTCTAACACATAATCCAGCAGCATTCTTACAGGAGCCAACCATTGTAGGAAGGAATGATTTAAGTCACAGCAGGCACAGCTGAGAAGCATGCCTGTAGCTGTTAGACAACAGACTATCTTCAACATGTAATTCCTAGAGATGTGATACAGGCCTACTGTTGTAATCCCTATTCTCCATAACCACATCCTCCCATCTGCATCCCATTACATGGGGACATGTACTACATACCTGGTAGAGTGATGTAATCCTCTTGTGCACAAATTCTCAAGAGAAATGCTTCCAAAATTGCAGTCTGTCTTGGTCAAGCAAGTTACATACCTGTTTTCCATAGGCAGCTGCTTGCCTTTTCTAGGTAATACTCAATAACAGGTAATTGCCTGTGCACCAATCCAGGGCTCAGACTTAATAATTGCATCCAGAACAGCTGGTTAGCACTTTCAATAGGCAATGACATGGCACACCAGTGCAATATTTAATGCCTTCATGTAGGCCTTGGCCCCTTTCTTAGTCTGTGAGATGCACATTAGTGAGGTGCGGAGACTACAGCATTGCAAAGGATAGGAACAAATACTGTCCGCTGTTGAGATTTATGTGGTATGTCAACACTTTTGCATGCTATGTTTGGCCATGGTCAAATGACTTTGTGTTTATCTGGCAGTTCAGTGTTAAACATTGTGGGTTGAGTTCAGTAAGGGGGAAGAGACATGTGAGTGTCAGATGTCATACCCATCAGAATATTCATACTGCTGCAGTAGCTGCTGGTCTGTCAGTTCTGAATGTTTGTAGGGGCAGACTGTGACATGTGTCCCTGTCACTTGACCTTTGCCCCCCACCTCTTTATGTATGGGAGTTGTGTGAACCCCATATTCTAAGGAGTTGTGAGGTAAGGTAGGTCTGTGGCAGGTAGCTTAACATACAGCTGCATATGTTGCAGTCTGCAGGTGCTGCTTTTTGCCTAGGACTCATAGTGAGGAGTGTGAACACTTTGGAGGACAGCAAGCTGTATGTGTCACTGAGGGAGCAATGTCAGCTCTGTCATTACAGCAGAGCCAGGGCAAGAGTACCCATAACAGTCCAGTCGAGGCATGTGGTTAAAATACATCTGTTATGTAACAGTGCCAATCAGAGAGAAGTACGTGAGATATAGGTAGGCTATACGAATATGTGCAGTGTGTCCCTTTTTTGACTTGCTAACATGGGTAGCAGTTAATTCAGTAGCATCAACCTGTTTTGGTGAAATTTGCATGACTCAGTCATTATTTGCTGTATTCACAAGAATGTAACTGAAGTGCAACCCACTGGATTCGAACCCAGGACTGTGGTTGGCAAAATGCACTATATGTAAGGCATTTAAAAGACTGAGCTACTGAGTCATTGCTGCAGCAGGTGTATTTTTATTTATTTATTTATTTATTTTACATTTGTTGACCGGGCTAGTCTAACTGGATACATCTCCATTTTCAGTAGAGGCCCGGGGAGAAAAGCTCCAAGCAGCAACAATGACAAAGAAATACAATAAAGTATAATTAAAATAAAATAAAATTTGTTACAATATTAACATTAAAAGGTAGAGTTATACAGAGTTATTTAGCAAATTTAGGCTAGAATCAAATACTATGAGTAAAAACAAAAATTAAAACAGAAGATAGATAAAGTAAAGATTTTTTTTTTTTTTTGAGAAAGAGCAGGAGGGGGCAAGAGATATCAGTCAGGATTGGAGCAGGGACAAAGCCAGTGGGATTTAAGATATCCTTTAAGATTCTTCTTAAAAAGTAGAGTAGAAGTAAGGTTGGAAAGTTCAGAAGGAAGATGGTTCCAGCTCTTTCCTATGGTGTTTGAGAAGAGTGAGTCCCCAGCTTTGTTGTTGGATTTAATGGAAGAGATTTGAAGTTTATTTGCTGAGCATAGAGTTGCAATCTTTTTGTAAGGGGAGATGAGATTAGTGAGGATTGGGGTATTTTTATGGTAGTAGAGGATCTTTTGGGTGATAACAAGTTGTTGAAAAAGTAATTGGTTCTGTAGTTCTAACCATCCCAGCTGTTTGAGGTTGTGACAATGATTAGTTCTAAATGGGGTACCAGAAGCAAGTCTGGCTATGTTATTATAACAGGTGGAGAGTTTGGTAAGGTTAGTTTTAGAAAGATTAGTATAGATAGCAGAAGCATAGAACAGGGTGGAGATTAGGTGGGTTAGGGCTATAGTGTTTCTGGCTGCAGGGGTAAGGAAGGATTTGATTCTGTATAAGGTCCTAGTTTTTTGTTTACCGTCTTTATAGTGGAATTAATATGGTCATTGTAGCTAAGGTTGTTGTCTATTGTGACACCTATAAGGCGGGTTGTAGCATCAGGGGATATGATGGTTCCATTGTTAGAGGTTAATATGAAGTGCAGTTGAGGTGTCTTGTGAGTAGGAGAAAAAAACAATAATTTTGTTTTCTTGGGGTTGAGAAGAAGGCAGTGTTTTGTGAACCAGTTTTAAACACTGTTAAATACTGTTTGGGTGAGGCACTGGAAAGAGGTTATGGACTTGGCTGAACAAATGAAGGTGGAGTCATCTGCATACTGTATGCAGGAGGCTTGAGAAATACTAGTATGTAGATCATTAATAAATAAGGAAAATAGAAGTGGCCCTAAGATAGAACCTTGTGGTACTCCAATGTTTACAGGGAGGGATGAAGAAATATTCTTATTCCAGAGAACTGCTTGCTGTCTATTTTCTAAATAGGATTTAAACCATTGTAATGCTTGTGGGTCTAGTGAATGGGCTTTTAGAGTGTCAATAAGTATGGGATGGTTCACCATATCAAAAGCTTTAGAAACATCAATAAATAGAGCAGAGGAAAAGGTGTTATTGTTATGGTTTTTGTTTATAGAATCAGAGAAGGATAGCAGGGCAGTTGTTGTGCTATGGTAAGGTCTAAAACCATGTTGGCAATCTGCAAGTAGATTATTTTGTAGTAGGTGGTCAAGCAGTTGTCTGTGTATACATTTCTCCATTATTTTATCTAATGGAGAGAGTAAGGCAATAGGCCGATAGTTGGAAACCTCAGTTGATGAGCCACCTTTGTGTAAAGGGATTATATGGGATATCTTCCATAGAGAGGGGATTTTGCTTTCTGAAATTGTTCTATTTATAAGTATGGAGATAGGGTAGGCTATGGCTTTAGCTGCAATTTGCAGGTATTCAGCTGGAAGACAGTCAGCAGAAGGGGTGCATGGCTTGAGCTTTTGAAGGAGGTTGCAAATGAGGGATGTAGGTACAGGATGTATATGGAAGGTAGGTGAGGGGGTATTAGGTGTTATTAATGGGAGAGTGGAAGTGGATGGTAATGTGTTAGATAGGGATAGAATGGCTTCAGTAAAATAGTTGTTAAAGGCATCAGGAATCTGGTTAGAGTTATTATGATTGAAACCTATAGGGTCAGGAGTTTTAGAGTGTACTGGTTGAAGAAGTTTGTTAATGCTAGACCAGAATTTTTGAGGATGTTGTTGGTGAGTTTGTGGTAGGTGGAGGTAATAGTCTTTTATGTCTTTAAGAATGTCCTTCTTGGTGGCATGTCTTAATTGTTTAAAATAGAGGTGATCTGTTGGATTTCTGGAGGTTCGCCATTTAGCCCAAATTTTATTTCTGAGAAGGATCTTTTGCCTAGTTGCCTTTGTGAGCCAGGGGGCAGTTTTGGTTCTTATGTGGGAAGAGCGATAGGGGGCATGGTAGTCTAGTATTTGGAGAAACCTAGTATTAAAGTAGATTACTGCTTCATCAAGTTCAAGATGAAGCATAGGTGACCAGTCACATGCTTTCAGTTTGTTTTGGAAGCTCTCTGGGTTAAAGTATTTTTTGGAGTGGGAAGTTTTAAAAGTATTTATGTTGGGGCTATAAGTTTTTTGTTTGATGATATAAGTTAGCATGTGGTCACTGATATCATTTGGTAAAGTTCCTGGTTCATAAGAATCAAGATGACTATTTAGAAGGATCCAGTCTAGGGTGGTTTCTTTGCTGTTTGATTTATGGATTCTAGTAGGAGTGGTCATTCTTTGTGTGAATCCATAGAGATTTATATGGTTGGTAGGATTGGGAGAATTACAGGTTGTCCAATCTATGTTAAAGTCACCTAAGACAATGGTTTCTTGGGGTAGGTGTGAAGAGAGGTAACTAAGTATGTTTTCAAGAGTATTGATGTTATTTCCAGGGGGGAGATAAGTGCAAATTAGATAGATAGATTTGAAGTTATTGATTTGTAGTTTTGCAGTGAGGGTTTCTGAGTTGGGAGCTGAGGGAAGTAGCAAATTGAAGGGTGAAAGTTGGAGTTCAGATTTATACAAAATAGCTACTCCACCACCCTTTTTGGTTTTGCGGTCACATCTCAGGATGTTATATCCTGGAGGGGTAATTTCCTGGTCAAGAGTAGAGGGCTTTAGCCATGTTTCTGAAATACAGAAAATATCAAATGAGTGTACATCTAAGAGTGCATGTAGGTGGGAAATTTTATTGTTAATGCTATGGATGTTTAGGTGAGCTGTCAGGAGGGAATTAGATGGTCTATGTGGTATAGAGATATGTGAAGTAGGTAGGTTGAGAGGCTTTTTGGTAGTGTCAGTATTTGCAAGATATATGGGCATGCGTACAGGCTGTGACAC
The DNA here is from genome assembly GCF_019279795.1 of Protopterus annectens. Classification (NCBI taxonomy): domain Eukaryota; kingdom Metazoa; phylum Chordata; order Ceratodontiformes; family Protopteridae; genus Protopterus; species Protopterus annectens. The sequence goes on from NC_056739.1 coordinate 836,794,003, forward strand.
CAGAATTGCATTAGCATGTGTTTTCTAATGGGTATGAGGTGTGACACTGAAATGTCTGTCATGATCTAACCTCAATCTTTAATGAGCTGACAGTAGTTTAGCAGATACATATATTTTAATGAAACCATGCAAAACCTAGGGGGCACAACTGTGGACATTCTGCAAATGTCTGTACAGCTGACAGCTATACCTGCTATCCCAGGCTTCACATACATCCATTATTATTTATTTGGCTGTGTACTCGTGCAGTGTCTGCACCACAGTCCTATGTACACTGCCAATTTCCCCATTATATGTACTTGCAGTGTGTCAGTGGCAATCAGGATATTTGGAGGAAACACCTGTTCGAAGTCAGACCTGAGTGGCCTAGTGGGCAAATGCAATGAGCTGTAGTTGACAGGGGCCTGGGTTCAAGACATGGAAAAGGTGATTTTTTTGCAGCTATACCTAACACTGTCAGAAACACATAAGATGATTAAGGCACTTTTAAGCAGGTTTGTGCAGCATGCCATGATGCTTAGCTGTACTTAAACCCACTTAATTATATAAAAAGAAAAGAAAAAAGGGGTGATAGGAAAGTGGTGAAATGGGGGAAAGCAGGGGGAGAAACATACTGAAAGGCAGGTAGGGATGTGCAGGATGGGTGTAGGAAAGGGCCATAGCTCTCCATTTCTTGTACAACAACAGCTGTGCAGGTTGAACAGAATTTGGAATTTGGAGCCTCACACCCCAGACAGGGTTCTACTTCAAAACATCTAATTTTCATAACATTGAATCTCAAAACACAGAGACCATAACTTTGAAAACCCAAAACACTGAAAATAAACATTGAAAACTCAGAACACTCAAACTTTGCATCACAACACTGAAACCTACAAAGCACATGTAAATAACATCCCCTCCACCTATAACAACACCAAACTAACAAGCACACTTTATACTATGTTTCTGTGGGGGGGGGCAAGCCCCCCTGCACCCCCCACACTCCCCATAAATTAAATATACCAACTCCAAAATCGCACTACAGTGGAAAAAAGTTAATTTCCTAGCCTTACTGTATTACGACACCATACAGAATGTACACACAATGTCTAAATCACTTACCTGTATGGCCTAAAAACACATACAGACTGGCAAAATAAACACTTTATAAATAGTATAAACTCCTACACTATATAAATGATAACTACTGTATATAAATAAAAACGACATCATCTTATAGTACTACCACAAAATTAATGGATTAAACTATAACATTTACATGTTTGATGATACACTACTCCATGTTATACATTTTCACTGTTATGAAACTCGATGTTATGAGTTTTCAGTGTTTGGGGTTTTTGATGTTATGGTCTCAGTGTTTTGAGTTTCGATGTTATGAGAATAAGATGTTTTGAAGGGGAACCCCAGAGAGAGGGGTGAGGGCAGCATAACTGTGTTGATTAATTCATGTAATAATTAATTGTGTCCAGTGGATGAGAGTGCAAAATGGAGAGCTATGTATGGGGCGATATTTTTTTTGTGGGACAGGTGCCTTTTTTTTTAAGGAAAGGGTGGAATGTTGGGGAAGTCATACAGGTACATGTAAGGAGGTAAGTTGGATAGGAGCAGTTGGATTTGCAGACAGTCAAGTCAGCATACAGGGGCGGTGTGTGATACATGAGTGGGATAAATACCTTGGATGGTGAGGGTGTTGTGGAATCAGAGATCCATGTGTCCCTAGACAGCAGCAGTGTGACAGAGCTCCCCACCCAGTGGCAAACAACACTGCACCTTCACTGCCCTGAAGATGGCTGTGCTGGAGGCTGTGGTCAGGGCCACCTAGCCCCTCCAGGTTGGTCAGTCTGCCCTCAATCCAGTGCAGGTGATTCTCATAACCACAATGCATTATCCTGCACATCATCACTGGTAGCTGATCCTGGGTGACAACTCCCCCTCTGTCCCACTCCCTGGAGGGCACAGGCCCCATTCCCTGAGGCAGTTCCACCCATAGGTGGTGTAGGGCCAACATAGGGTGCATCACTGGCTTGGGTCCCAGACATGCTGGGGCGCAATGCCACATCTGGCTGTGATAGGGTAGGCAGATTGCCAGGAACCAGCCTACCCAGTCGAGCTGTGGTGTTGAGGTATTTCAATATGTATAGGTAAATAATGAACCTAACATTAAGTTAGTTATAACAGCATGCCAGAACATTTTGAATAACCCAATAACATAACATTGCATAGTATATGAAACACAACAATAAGTGAGATAACAGTCAGTATAGTAACAACATGCCAGTAACAGTTATGGCATAAGTCCAACAGCATAGGTAATTCAACATGTTATGTTAGTATGCAACCATTGTATTACATAGCAATAATAAAACACAAGGCCCAACATAATGTTTAGAGAACATTTGTTAATAGAAAACCATAACCAATGTATAACAATAACAAAATCATGATGAAGATAAAGGGTGGGGAGAGAGAGAAATACAGTCCATTAGTACCAGTATAGGCTATATAGTTTGCAACTGTACTGCTAATTACTCTACAGGTCTACCCTTCCTTTATGTATAACAGTGTCCTATAGCTGCTGTAGCACATACATACCTCTCAAGCTATCTGCATGGGACAGTATGGGCCAAGCTGTAACACCTACAGGTACACAGCTACAGAGGACTATTACATGTCAGGTGGACCTATATGACTACCGAGGTGTACTGTGGATTAATGTAGTGTGACTGTGGTATTGACATAATCATGTCAATGACAGATTTGCAAAAGAGAGATTAGGTAACACTGATTACAGTTAGTGACAGCGTGGCACTTGAGAAACATGTATCATGTACAGTACAGCGAGTAAACAACTATCATGCTGCCCTTGGCAGGCATGGTGTTAGACTGTCAGTGAATGTAAACAGACACACCAGGCACACAGCCATACCAAGATTACACATTTTATTTATTGTAATATCTTTTATTAGTATTGTACTTGTTGCGTTTATTTCCTGATGTCTTATCACATTCCTGATCAATGCTATTAACAGTTTATTGCTTCTGAACACAAAAATTATTAACCCATAATAAGGGCTATTGCACCCATTTACCTGTAATTCCTGTGGGGAGGAAATCTGTTAACAATACATAACTGATTCAGTAATATTTATTACTACTTGTCACTGGATTTGAACCCTGGTCTGTGTGTGACAAAAATGTATATCAGGCAGAGCATTTAACCAACTTGAGCTACTGAGCCACCACTGATGACTAACTGCGTGATATTTTCCTAGAGCTCACCTGGAAACAAAATATGACCTTGTAATAGTACAGTTTTATACAAGACTGCAGTGACAGTTGAACACACATGCATGCGATTCATGGATGACAGAGATACTAGGTAAACTGTACATTACTACATAGAATGCAGGTGTACATAATAAATTCTTAGTGGGTGGAAATATCTGTGACATGTACAAACCATATCAGAGTGTTGGGTTGGCTATCTGACCCATATACAGTTGCAGATAGTATATTTGTAGTCTACAGCTATTACAGTTTCATACATGCCTGCAGCACCATACCTCGGAGCTGGAATGCATATAGCTGAAATGCAATGGTTAACACAAGACAATCCTGATATACATAATATAACTTGGGTGTTCCTGCTATTGCTTCAGATGTTAGTGCAGAGAATTTCAGAATGGATATATCTTGTAGTACAGCTCTAACTCTACAGTTTAGCATAACACTCTTTCTTACCTAACCTTAAGTCAGTTAGTGGTATTCTTTGAGTTGTTATTTTAAAGCATATGTCATACTTGATTTCATGAACAACAGCCCTACTTACACACATATTGCACAACACAACTTTATTAGGAGTACCTTAATTCAGTTATTGTCATATTTTCAAGTCTTTATTAAAACATTTTGGATAATGCAGGTGTTGCAATACAGCTGTAATTCCACAATTATTGCAGTAGAATCTTTATTTCATTAACATTATCAGGTTTAATGCTTTAATCTTTATTGCACTATACTTTGCAGTAGACAGTTATTGCAGTACAGCTCTACGTCCACATTCATTGCATTACACAAATCTGTCCAGTATGTAACTACTGGCCATGAATAATTACTCTATCTTGTGTATTTGACTATAGATAGCAAATTAATCTGTACTTACCACACTCATGGCACAACCTGGCCAGGCACCCTGCATGGGCATCTAGGTGGTGAACTGTCTCTTCTGCAGCTGTAGGGAGAGAAGCACACAATTACGAGGAATTGTCTATCACATATTCAGATTAGGTATTGGTAAAACAATGCTAACAGCACACACAAACTTGTGGGGCATTCCCATCCTGAGCATCCTGGACCCAGGTGTCCAGAAGTCCCTTCTTCCTCCACTTTCATCTCGTCAAAATGGTGATGGGCCTGTTTGCCAGTGTGGGGGATACCTGTTGCACTGATGAGATTGCATGCCAGCTGGTTTCAGGCCTCCAGCTTATACTCCAATCCCTGGTACTGGCCCTGCTGCAGCTGGATGTCATGGTATTTCACTAGGAGTCCAGCCATGACTCTGGACTCCAGAATGCCCTACCTCTGTGCCTGGAAGCTTGCACCCTCTCCAGCACCTTCCATAGTTCCTGCATGGTTCAAACTCCAACAGGTTATGCTATACTCCCACGTGTTGCACGTCATTGAGCCATTTTAAAAAATGTGACTCTGGCCAGATGGCTAAAGGACTGTATTTCATTTATCTATAACAAAAACAAAATAGCCTTGCTGAGGCCCCTGGAAGCTCATTCTACAAGATCTGTAGCCACTTCAGCAGTTTTCCAATCTAGAGTTCCAATGGATGATATATGTGCAGCAGCTACTTGGGCTTCTCCCGTTTATTACTTATTACAAATTGGACTTGGCCTCTAGGGGAAGAGTGTCCTTTGATTCGATGGTGCTTAGTAATATCCTTCTGTTAGATATATTAAGCACTTGGGGATTAAGCACTTGGGCTTCAGACCAGTTGTTTTACATTAGGAAGGTTTGTGGCCTGCACTGTGGTGGCAGGACAGGTAGCTTACATCCTTCTAAGTTGGGAACTGTTGATTGAGGGCTCAGTGTCTGTTATTCTAAAAGTGTATTAGTTCTGGTTTAAGCACTTGGGCTTCAGGCCAGTTATTTTACATTAAGAAGGATCGCGGTCTGCACTCTTGTGGGAGGAGAGGCTGGACTCTGCCCTTCTGAGCTGGGAATTTCTGGTTAAAGGCTTATAGTGCCTGCATATTCTAACTGTTTCTTACTGAAATTGGTACACCTTGTTTGCTGTAGCATAGACTAGATCCAGGCCTGCTGAATTTAGCTTTGTTTGTATGCTTGTTGTTTGTTTATTTCCCTGAAACGCTAATTCCACATAAAATGCGGCCTTTTAGCACTTCTGTGGATCCCTAGTGATATCTGCATTGCTTACTGTACTTATTTCCTTGTTTCACTTGAAAGAAAGTTACTGTTTGTAGATTTGCATTTAAGTTACCTGTAACACATTGCATTTAAGTTACCTGGCACTTGCTCACTAAAGCAATTATATAAGTCAGCTCTAAAAAATTAAAAGCACTACACCCTCACAAACTCCCCTTGAGTACCTTGTTCCCCCATTGGCCCTTTTTCAATTATAAAGGAATTCCCAATACTATTCTAGCATGTCCAAAGGTCAGTTGTCAATCTCCTCTCCGTCCAGCTGGTGAATCTGGGAATCTTGAGGCAATGTTACAACTGCCTCATGTACACAGACAACCCTCTCCTCCTCCCAACAAATTCCAACACATGTGAGAGATGCAACCATATAGCCAAACTGGAGGCTAAGCTCTCTCAACTCAGTACTGGCGTAACCAGTCAGGAGGAGAAGGAAACCACACTCACTACAATTCCAGTCTCACATAGACCTACCATGACAACAAACCAAACACATAAACACACAAAAACATACTCGAGGCTCTAAATAAAAATCTGCCTAAGCAGCAGAGACCTCCAAAGCAGACACCCAAGCAATCGCTACCCCAAAACAAAACACGTGCAACACATAGCTCACAAAGCCAGTGTGCCGAACAGTCACAGCCCTTAAGGCTAAACAACACATCTGATACACTTTTAATAGGTGACTCTATCGTCAGGCACACTGACGTCCCGCTCACCAGGCTGAACAAGAAGGTCACGGTGAGCTGCCTGTCGGGCGCTAGGATCCGCCACATAACACAAGTACTCAGGTCACTCCAAGGCAAGTACAAATATGACTCAGTCATTGTCCATGCTGGTGTGAATGACCTGAGATGTACCTCCCTGGACTACATGAAAGAGACATAGAGGAGCTCTCTGAGCATGTAGCCCAGGCCGGTATGACCCTGACCTTGAGTAGCATCTTACCCTCACCAAGAATGATGCCATAATATGAAGACAAGATGATCAATTTCAACAATTGGCTTAAGTATTGGTGTCATTCAAAGGGGATCCAATGCCTGTCAGCCTGGGATGACATGTTCGACAAGCCACGATGCTTCGCTAGGGACGGCTTGCACCTGTCACCCCTGGGCTTTCGGATATTAGCAAAGGCTCTTGCTACCCCCATTGTGCCTTTTTTAGGCAAGGCTCAAAAGACAAACCCACCTCCATAGGTATCACAAGGGATAAGAAACTAAGAGTAATGCTACTAAACGCCAGAAGTCTAAACCTCAAGATGCACGGAACTCTCCTTATCATGGAGAACATCGATATCTGTGCAGTAACAGAAACCTGGTTCAAGGCTTCCGAGAGCACCCCAGCAGTACCAGGTTATACCTCATACCATACTTTTCGGCCCCAAAAACCTGGACCGAACCACAAAAGGAGGGGGAGTATCAATATTCGTCAAAGATATCCACACCTCCAGGTTGGTGGCACAGCACGAAGCATCAGAGACTATCCATGTGCAACTAACAGTGGGTAAAACTGCCTTCCAGTTTATAGCCTGCTACAGACCACCCTCCCAAACACAGGAACCCCACTCGGCCTTCCTGAGAATACTGGAAAATATGAAGGTCTCTCCAAACACCATTATATTGGGCGACTTCAACTACCCAAACATAGACTGGGAGCATTACTCTAGCTCCAACACCCTAGCCCAAAGGTTCCTAGAATTTATAAACTCAAATGCTATGGAACAACTTGTTACCACTCCCACAAGAGGGGAAAACATACTGGACCTGATCATCACCAACATGGGGAAACTATGCTCCAGACCAGAAGTGTATCCCTCACTGGTAAGATCAGACCATAAACTAATCTCACTGGATATACACATCCCGACCCCACCCTCTGCCCAGAAAATCACAGTGAAAAACTTCTCTAAAGCAAATTTCACACGCCTCAAAACCGGTATGAATCCTTCAAAGCCCCGGGCCTGTGGAAAATATGCCCAGACCGCAGAATCCTTTATAAACGCATTCTATGAACACCTTCAGGAATGCATGGATCATGCAATCCCAAATAAAACCAAGACCCAATCCTCCAAAGTCAGACGTCCTGTCTGGTGGACCCCAGCCATAAACAAACTATACAATAGAAGGAGGAAGCTACTACATGATAGAGCAAAATCCCAAAAGGGAAGGCATCTCTGATCAGTATTAGCAAAAAACTACAGGCACTCATAAAATCATCTAAGGCCAGCTTCGAGAGAAAAATTGCACAGGACACTAAGGATAATCACAAGGCTTTCTTTAGTTATGTTAGGAACCTGGGTGGGAATTCCCAGATATGCTCAGAATTAGTCCAAAATGACAAAAATACACCGAGCCCACAGACATTGTCAACATCCTAGCTGACAGGTTCAGCGCAAACTTCCCCCCCCCACCAAAAGGGCAAATATCTATCCCAACAGAGTGCTGCCCCTGACATCTCAGATGCTCAGGTAAGAGCCGCCCTCTCCAAAGCAAAAACACAGCATCAATGGGACCAGATGGTGTCCCAGGCTGCGTCCTACATGAACTCCAAGAAGAGCTAAACCCAAACATAAAACTACTGTTCAATCTTAGCCTTACTACAGGATATGTACCCAAAGAGTGGCGTACAGCAACAGTGGTCCCTCTCCACAAAGGTGGTGCCTCAACGGATCCTGAAACTATCGCCCCATAAGCCTGACTAGCTTGGTCTGCAAAGCTATGGAAAGGATCATCATGGACCTCATAGATATTGGGGACCTACAGACACTGGATCCTACCCAGTTTGGCTTTGTTAAGGGCAGATCCTGCCTCTTAAACCTGGTCGATTTCTTTGAAACAGTCACCAAGGCCATTGACGAGGGGAAGGTGGTCCACACAGCCTACCTGGACCTCGCAAAAGCCTTCGATACAATACCCCACTCGGGCATTATAGATAAGCTCACCAGCTTAAATATAAACCCCTATGTCACTAGCTGGGTTGCAAACTGGCTCAAGGACAGAAACCACATGGTTAGAATTGCTGGAGCCATGTCAGAATCCAAACCAGTTACAAGTGGCGTCCCACAGGGCTCAATCCTGGGACCTCTCTTGTTCGGTATATATTTCTCGGCGGTACAGGCCAACACGGAAGGACTGTGGCTGAGCAAGTTCGCAGATGACTGCAAACTGGGCGCCATAATCAACTCTCCAGCCGACACAAGCATCTTCCAAAAGGGCCTCATAGAAACAGACAACTGGTGCCAGAGCCATGGCCTCAAGCTAAATGCCAAAAGTGTATAGTCATCCCCTTTGGCAAAACAAAGTGCATACAAATTACCACATAGGTGGTAATCCATTAAGTACAGAAGAAGTCATTAGGGACCTGGGGACCCAAGTTGATAGCAATCTCTCATTTGACAACCACGTGGCCAAAGTGGTTAGAAAAACATTTTATATAGCCCACCTAATCATGAAGGGATTCCCATCTAGATCAGGGAGGTCATCGTGCCTCTTTACTCATCCCTCATCAGGCCCATAATTGAGTACAATGCCCCTTTTGGGATGTACCTTACCAGACACCTGCAGCAACTGGAAAGGCCCCAAAAGTACCTCACCAAGAGGATCAAAGGGCTCAAACAGATGCCATATGCTGCCCGGTTAAAGAAACTCCAGCTCTACTCAGTGGCATATCACCTGCTCAGAGGCGATCTGTGCCTGACGTATAAAGCCATGTCCAACCCGGAATTAATGGACATGCTGCATCTCAGAAAATCCAAATCCCATCGAGCTACTCGCTCGAGAGACTTGAACCTCAGCACTGAAAAATAGGACATGCTGGAGGGACAGATTCATAACCCAGAGGCTCCCTTCACTCTGGAATAAAATCCCAGTCCAGGTTAGGCAGAGTCCCACATTGACTCTCTTCAAGAGGAATCTTGATGAGTGGATGGGAGATCGTAGGTTTACCCCGGCTATCACTTCTGTGTCACTGTTAGACAGAGGCACAGTATACTAACCTCAAAAAAAGGCATAGCAAAATTAATTTAAAATGGGTGGCGAAAGCCAAACACACTCTGGCTAGGCTTATAAATGCCCTAGGGCAGATAGCCTAGTATGAACCTATGAACCTATGAACATATATTTAGGGATTTATAAATGCATGTACACCTATTTGCTAGTTAGATGCATATACACTTCCATTTACTATAATATATGTAGAATAATATAGTCAGTTAGATGCATACATTTCTGTTTGCTAGAATACATATATTAAAGGGTTAAACTGTTCTCAGCTAAAAAAAGCAAATAAATAAGAAATGGCATTCATCTGTAATGTAACATGAATGTTCAGGTTCTGGTACAGCTTGAGAAAAAAGCTGATAAGGATAACTCCTGAAAGAGGCATTCAGTTGTGTGTAACAAGCTTCAAAGAATTACAGATAAGAAATTTCCTGAGACACAGGTGCATGGAGTATGGGAAACTGCTTTCATATGGAAACATCCACAGTAAGTTCACCTTGAAACAGAACAGACTGTATGACAGAGGATACCAAAGTAGCAAACTGCAAATTCCAAAGGTATTAAATAATAGACTGTTCTCATGAGCAAGATCCAGATGGTACAGAAGAACATATAAAAAGGACATTAAAAGTGTATGATGTTAGATCTGATTTTATATTAGGTCTGAGCACTGGAGATCTTTTATGCTGTATGAGAAACAAATCTGAAGACAGTAAATGTAAACTGCACAGTGTTGTATCTGTCGTCTGTTAAACAGACAAATGATTTAGTTCTGTGCAAGAAAGATAGTAATATACTGCTGAAAAGGTTATAGTCTGCAAAGTTTATGTGCACTAACCAGACTTTTTTACAAGGTACTAAATAAGCAGCTGATCAGACTTTGGTTTTAGCACACAAACTAGGCACCAACACAGAAGCTGTAGTTGGCAGTATCAGTAAGTAAGACAAGACTGTAATCATTCATTTTAAATAATGTTTCAATAGCGAGCATTGCCTGTATCCGAACACAGGGGGAGTGGTGCCTGTGCCTTGTATAAGGTCATTTCAGTAAAAGCGCAGTGACTAACATTTATGTACATGATTGAGTCTGTAATAGGAACACTTCAATTTCCACAGTTTGCAGCAGTACAGTTCCTCAGAAGTCTGAATCCAGAGTAGGACTGCCTTGCAGGAAGTAAGCAGTGCCATAAATTCTCCTATTTGGTAAATCTTCAGGTTCAAATCTGCAACTGCCAGATTAATTTTACCAGCTTTTCAAGTAACTACAGAAGTTGTCAAGCCATCTACAGTAAGCAGCATGGCCAATTGTCTCTGTGGACTTTGGTAAGAAATTTTTTGTTGTGACAGCATGAATGCCGTAAATCAGGCTACTAAAAGAGGTAGTAAACACAGTATTACTATCAACGTGTCAATTTTAGGTAGACTACAGAAGTTATATAAACAGCATATTAGCAAATGTAAAACCTTATTAGGGCAAGTTGACAGTCAGGAATTATGTAAATGTATTATGTCTGACTGGTATCTTAAACAGAAACATGATTGGTATAGCAGTAAATGTTGATTGTGCAAGTCATATAAAACTGCTTTCTATGTACAATGTCATAAAAGTGCAGTTCAGACTATTGTTAATGGTATACAACTAGATAAGGGTCATACACTGACATTATGTCCTTGTCACCACATATAAAATGTTAATTTCAAAGTTACAACAGCAATCAAGTCAGTTATTGACAGAATCTCCTGTACATCTTGTTAGACAAAAGTGGTATAAAGCCACTGCACAGTACAACATAGATAAGGACAGAAACAAGGTTCATGGTGAACTAACAGAAAGATTTAGTAAGCTTCTAAGAGACAGACAAAGTAAGTTCAAAAAGGTTAAGCAACATATGCAAACACTTTTTCAAAAGTGCATAAGAGTTTTAGAGTCAGCAGAACAGAATACTGAGACACATCAGACAGCCTGTGCAGAACCACAAGACAAAATAATCTGGTTAGTAAATGGTTAACTAAAAAGAGAAATTCTAGATCTGACCTAGCAGTTAATTACGCTGACAAAAATAATTTACGTTTAGAAAATGGTTAACGTACACAGCAGAGCATTACTCAGATATTTCTAAATTATTATTCCCAAATGTTTTAAAACTTTCATTCAGTTAAAGCAAGATACTTATCAGTTAAACAGTAATGTAAAACATATGACACTGTTCTCATCGCATACATGCAGCCTCTCATACCTAAGCAGTTAAATAATTTCAAAATCACCATTTCAAATAACAAAACAGTTCTTGAGCATAGAAACAAATGAGAGTAGTTAAAAGCAGTAAAGACATGAGGTCACAAGACTGACATGCATGTATTTCTTTTCACCTAAAGTGCAGCTGTTTAAAATGTACAGGAGCAAAAGGCAGACAACAGCAAATGTAAATAATGTAAATATATTTGTTTTAAGCATGTATTAGTCAAGCCAATATCTATTTTGTTTCTTACAATATTTTGTAATTGTATAATAGCATCAAAAATAGCAGAGATTCCATCAAAAACAGTATTCAAAAGCAATGTTACTAATATAAAGTTGTACTGAGTAAATAATACTACAAAAATAAGCCAAGTTTAAAATTTATGCATAGTTAGGCAAATTACAAATACTTATTATAATTCTAAGTGTTTTACAACTGCATTCTAATATCAAGTCGCAAGTGTATTAACAAATGGTTGAAGGTAAAAAAGTGCTGAAGAGGTTAAGAAATGTACTATAGTCTACAAAGTCTGAACTGCGCAGAAAGAAAAAAAGTAAGAAATTTTGTTTTATATGAGCTCGGATCTTCCCAGGCTGGGATGGGTAGTTATAAGAAATGATGGAAAAACAAGACTGGTTACCACGTCAGGTGGCTTGCATTTTTCTAAAACATTATTGTCACTAAGACGTAATTGCTAAGTGTTCACATGCAGCATTAAGCAAAAAACACAAACGTCTAGAGAGATCCTATTTGGTAATTGTAGGGTAAAAATACCTACTAGAGGTAGTGAATGTCTTTTTAATTCTCACATCATGAAACAAATAAACAATACTACAATAAAATGCTACATACTACAGGGGGAAGGGCACTTTTCAATTCTACACTGGCTGTGTAAACAGTACTGCAGAAGGGACTAAAATATAGTACAAGAAAAAAACATATTGGTTTGTGTTAATTATTAAAAGACAACCATGCCTTTTATTGTCATTAAGTGATTAGGGTACTATCAACATGTACGGTAGTGAGACAAAAATACCAGGAATGCATTTTAATGTTTCAGTAATGTTTCATTAGCAGGATTCAGTTTAATCCTAAGTTTGTAAACTAGACTGAGTGTACATTACAGCCCATGTATGTACAAACACGAAAACATTCTGTACAAGCAAGCATATGTTGTACAATAAATGGTTTAATATGTAAACAACATTCTTCAGTGTATAAACCATGTTTTCTATCTGTGTAAATAGACAATTTTGCATTCAAGTTTTAAACTGATCACAAAACTTGCTCCTCAATTTATTTGTATGTATAATAACTAGTCAAACCTTGACATTTATGACATATGTATTTATTTCAAAAAACAAGGCTGCAATGCCTTTGCAGTAATATCCAGAAGCGTTGTCAAGATTTTCACTTAAATCACTGTATAGAGCATCACTGTATAAAGTCATATTCAGCAATTGCAAGATACAGTTCATAACTGGTGGGCCATTTTCACAAAATGGTCCTCAAAAGAAAAAAGTTGTTAAATTGGATAATTCATCTAGTTCTAATAGTAATGATCATTATCATTGTGTTGCCAATATAAACCTGTCAACTTGTTGCATCAAAAAAAACCTCAATATTGTGTTTCCTAATGTGTTTCATGTAATCAGTGTTTTAAAATAAAACAGAGGAAACTGTTAGATATATATTTAGAGATTTATAAATGCATATACACCTGTTTACTAGTTAGATGCATATACACGTCTGTTTGCTATAATATATATAAAATAATATAGTCAGTTAGATGCATACATTTCTGTTTGCTAGCATACATATATTATAGGGTTAAACTGTTCTCAGCTAAAAAACAAATAAAAAAAATGGCATTCATCTATAATGTAACATGAATGTTCAGGTTCTGGTACAGCTTGTGAAAAAGGCTGATAAGGATAACTGCTAAAAGAGACATTCAGTTGTTTGCAACAAGCTTCAAAGAATTACAGATACGAAATTTCCTGAGACACAGGTGCAGGGAGTATGGGAAAGCTGCTTTCATACAGAAATATTCACAGTAAATTCACCTTGAAACAGAACAGACTGTATGACAGAGGATGCCAAAGCAACAGACTGCAAATTCCAAAGGTATTAAACAATAGACTGTTCTCATAAACAAGATCCAGATGGTATAGAAGAACATATAAAAAGGACATTAAAAGTGTGTAATATTAGATCTGACTTTTTTGTCATATATGAGCACTGGAGATCTTTTGTGCTGTATGAGAAGCAAATCTGAAGACAGTAAATGTAAACTGCACAAGTCGGTTCTTTTTTGTATATAAAAAAATATAAATTAATAAACAAATACGAATACAAAAGTACATACATAAAAGAAACATTTTACACGTGAGTATCAATAGACGTTTTCTAATGTACATAAAACTTGAATCCTATGGTAGCCCAACTCACCCCACTGATATTAAAGGGCCCACATTGCTTTTAATCTCAATAAACTCCTAATGAACAACACATCATTAAGATCTGGAAATGTCATGGCGTGGCACCCAAGCTGCCATTTTAATTCCTTAAATTCTATGTGGCCAAGTGTCATGGTTGTGAAGGATTTTATATTGGCAAGACCAAAACAGCCCTTAGGGAGCGGATTTATCAACATCAATACTGAATTAGTAAAAGGGATGAAAACAATGCTTTCTGTAAGCATATTATTAGCAACCCCACCAATTCCTTTAAATTTATAGTTATTGACCATGTTAATCTGGGCCCTACAGGGAGACCAAGGGATGAGTTTACTCACAAGTAAGAAATTTCTTTTATGTATGTATTTTTTGTATTCATATTTGTTTATTAATTTATATGTTTTTTTATACAAAAAAGAGCAGACTTGCAAGGTTTTTAATTTATAATTGTAGGAGCAGGTTTATTCAAAATGTGTTTTATTTTTTATGCTTGTATTTTGGCTTTAAGTATGGCATTAGGTGGTTAATTGATCATGTGGTCAGGTTAGCATGTATATAAGGTTGTAAAAGTTATTGCTTGCGCATTCTGATGAAGTCCTTGTAATTGGACAAAAGCACTTAATGTGCAAACAATGGATTAATTAAAGAGTGGATTTTTAGCTTTCCATTTTTCCCTTTCCTTTTTGGAGTTATTTGTGATGTCATTCTGTTTTAATGTACTATATCTGTATATTGACATGATAACAGTTGAATGGATAATACTTCAATGTATTGCATCCCTTTAACCATTGTACTATATGTATTCCTTCATTATATGAATAAATAGAGGCATAAATACTTTTATGTGGAATACTTTCTCCTTGCATTATTGTATTTACTTATTTATTTAACATTTGTGTTTATATCTTGATTGCTGATGATGCTGATGCCAAGCTCAGGTGTGCGTCTGAAGACAAACTCTTAGCACATGTGTAATTATTTTTTGAGTTTTTTCCATAGAGTGAGAACTGCCATTTTTCTACAGTCATTGCTCAACAGCGATGTTGCTCTATTCCAACCATCACATAAATAATGATTAGAAAAATAGTAGTTGTAGTCTACACAACCCTTGCTGTGCATCTGTGTAATGTGCTTGTGTTTTAACTAACATTGTTATTATTTTATGAAAGGCAAATATAAAGTTCAGAGCCATACAGACTGTACATGAGGGGATGTGAACCCAGGCATATTCGAGGCATATTTAAAAATTACTATTAGCCAGATATGCCACTGAAGCTATGTAAGTGCATGTTTTCAAGGCTGTTTTGATTTGCTTTCCATATTCAGCTTTATGTTAACTTGACACTTACATTTTCTCTTTCCTTTGAAAATATACTTTTTATTCTACAGCGTGTGTACAGATGTGTGGCATTATTAGTGAAGTGACCACTCTGGGAGACACATAAGTCACATTATCAGGGTTACTATCCACAGTAATGAACTATAAATTCAACATTACCATAATGAGTGAATGAGTGACTAAAAGCGGTAACAATTTGAAGTCAGAATTCTACATTGTCAAATGAAATCCCTCTGTTGATATGCATCAGTGTATTTAATATGGGCACAGCAATTGTCATTATTATTACTACATATGTCACCATATGCTAAAATGTACATATAGAAGTGATCTCGCAGTAATCATTGTTTATAAATTAAATGGATATTAGTAATTGATTCCATAATGCAAGTCAGACTCTAACCCTTGAAAGCCACATTCAGCATCTTAACTGTTGGATTTACTTGTAACACCAGTGAGACACCAGTATCATGACTGCCTGGAAGTAGTTGTGTAAATTGATGGTAGGCTGGGTTTGTAAAAATGGCACAGCATTTGTACAAAGTAATAATGCAGTAATTCGATACTTACCCATAAAACGTTAACAATGACTGGTTATCTTATCATTTTTCCTGGAAGGCATTTGCTTAACAGTTGGATAAACCATAATGTAAAATTGAAATGATCACTTATATGATGCCACAAAATAGAATAGAGCTATATTTTGGCTTATGTGGATTCAAACCCTGCACCTACTGCACTGTAATTGAGTACAGACATTAACACATTGAGCCATTAAGGATGGCATTCTTGTTTGCACCACTGATGACTAAGTCTTTGTGGATAGGCAATATTCTTTTGAGTTTTTGTCATAGGACAGAAACTATTATTCCCTAATGGGTATTAATGACTGGCACCTGCGGTAGTGTTGTCGCCGCACAGTATGACGTTGTCCTGTTCGATTCTCAGCTAAAGCGTCTTCTGTGTGGAGACATGCGTGAATGGGTGTACCTTCGTTGAAGGTTGTGCGTCACAGCTGGCAACTCGGTACGTAAAAATCTACTGCCAATCAATAGCGGACCGGAGTTCCACTGTGGCGACCCCTAAAGCCGAAAGATACAACAACAACCAATGCACAATTGCAAACATTGCACAGCATAAGAAGATGACAAGAGTAAAACAACTTGCAGGGAACCATCAGGTTTGGTAGTTTCTGCAATTAAAATGAGTACACATTATCACAATTTGAAGTTAGTAACACCTTCACAGGATTTGAACACTGCATCAATGACCTTATAATGCAATATTCACATTACTAGCATGTTGCTCCACATAAACATTTAACTAAAAAGAAGTAAGTCAACTGCAAGTTCAATTCATTGTTCTTCTGCAATAGGCAATTATATTTGCATTTTTGTTACACATTAAAATTGCACTACTGAGGGGATAGGACAGACATGAGAATGAAAAGGGGATGAGGGTGCAGCCACTTTCTACAGGGTAGACTTACGGTTAACTTTTTTTTTTTTTTTTGAAGTATTAATTGTGTTACCTTTGTTCATGGAATGTCTGAAAGCATGGCATAACTATACTCTATTGTTTTCAATAAGTACATATGCTTAACAGTTAATCCACATTCCCATTGTTGGGGGATATCATTCACATTGTTAGGGATCTTCAACACATGTCTGGGATGTTTGAACAGCCCAAAACAAAACAAGAAACCACACATCACTAAAATGTAGAGGAAAAAGTTTAATGTTATATTGAGCACTTTCATCGAACAACATTAATAGGGCTTCATCATACTATTGGTTTAAACCAACCATCTTTTCATTTAAAATAGTAGCAGTAATCATGTGATCCATCATGTGAAAACATTGCATCACTTAGGCTTCTAAAATAATTACTTAAAATAATCTTGTAATAGCATGTACATATATTATAAATAAGCAGCATCTAACTTTAAACGTCAAAAAGAAACAAACCACAAACACAAGGATACCTGGATCATAGGATCATAGGATCATAAGAAGTTACTAGGCTAATGGCCCTATGGTCTCTTACAAGCCTAGCAAAGTTATTCCCTTATTTCCATGATCAGCACCTATCACCCCTGTCCAAGAGGGACATACATGGAACCCCCGGGGTGAATTTATGGTTATCCATCCAATCATCCAGACTGTGTTTGAAGATGGCCAATGAGGTGCTCTGTTTGACATGAAGTGGGAGTCTGTTCCAAAGATGTGGTAACCTCCAGGAGACAAATCTGTCCCTCCAGCAGGTGCCATTAATGTCATATACCAGGTTAAGGTCTTAAGAGTAAGTAACCCATGTACCATTTGACTTGCAGATATGCAGTATTTCTAATAATTTCCACTAAAGCAGGGTCAGAGATTGCCTTATATGCGAGGCAGAGATCACCTCTGAGTAGTCTGTATGAAACTGAATAAACTGACAGTGATTTCAGATGATCTGCATAGGACAGATGCTGAAGACCTTGGATTTTCCTTGTGAGGAACCTTTGTGGTCTCTCCAATTGCTGCAGGTGCTTGGAAAGGTACATACAGAAAGAGCATTGTACTCAGTTATTGGCCTAATGAGGGAAGAGTACAGGGAGATTATAACTTCTTTTTTCTGGAGGCAATGCCCTTACTTGTGAGATGAGCAATATAGAATGCCCTTCCTACCACTGTGGAGACATGGTGATCAAAGGTAAGGTTGATGTCAACCTGTGCCCAGGTCTCACACCACCGATTGCATACATAGGGTGTTGCTACTGATGTGGTAGTTAGCAGGAACATCACTCTTACTGTAAGGGATGATAATACTTTTTTACATTGAGTTTAAGGCCATGACTTTGGCACCAATCATTTGTTTGTGTAAGACCTTCTTGTAGGATGTTGACATCATTTGGAGATTCTATGACTGCTCCCATTTTCCAGTCATCAGAAAACTTTGTCAGCCACAGACCTTTAGTTTTTGCTTGTACTTCAGATAAATAGATTCCAAACAGTAGAGGTCCCAGGACTAATACTTATGGAACTCCACTGGTTACAGGTCTGCTGTTGGAAGTGAATTCCCCTATTTTGACTGTATGGGTTCTATCAGTGAGCCAGTTAGTGAACCATCTTACAATATAAGGGTAGATACCTAGCTGGGTGAGCTTGTTAATGATGCCTGAGTGGAGGATAGTGTCAAAAGCCTTGACTAAGTCTAGGTAGGCTGTATGCACAGATTGACCCTTGTCCAGGGCCTTGGTGACTGTCTTGAAGAAGTCTACCAGGTTTAACAGGCATGATCTCCCTTTGACAAATCCAAACCAAATAGGTCCAAGTCTTTGGAGATTACCTATATTTTTGTTAATAAGTTCTCTCTCTTTTTTAATTTCTCCAAATCTTTTGAGTTTCTAATACCATGAGGGGAATGGACCCCATTCCTAAGTCAAAGTACAATTAAAGTTCATGAAATTAGTATTGTTTCAATCTTTCATGTCAGCCAGAAGTGCTCTTCACAGCACCCACAATGTGCCCAGTAATGACTGCTTCTGCAATTCAAACAGGCTTACGTGTATTGGTAACATATCTAAAGACAATTGTAAATTCTTTTTATAAGACCCATTGTTCCTACTACTGTTGGAACTGTATGGGTATCTTTCTTCCACATTGCTCTCATTTCTGCCTGCAAATCCGGATATTTTATGACTTTGTGTCTCTGTATGCAAGACACTGTAGTCACTGGATGTGGCGATTTCAATGATCGATGCTACTTTTGTCTTCTTTTCATAGACCACTACATCTGGTTTTCTTGTGTCTATTTTTTGAACTGTTGCTAATGAGTGATCCCATTTGATGTAGACTTCATAATTTTCTATGATGCTTTGTGTCTCATGTTTCAAGTGTTTTTCAGCCACTTCAGTACCATAATGTTTGCACAATCCCAGTGCAACAGTCTTACAACATTATTATGCCTTTCAGTATACAGTCCTTCTGCCATTAGTATGTCACAACCAGCAATAAGGTGCACAACTGTTTCTAATTCTGTTTTACAAAACCTACGTTTGTCTGTTTTTCCCACATGTTCAATGGATTTTGTATACCAACATGTATGTAGCCCACTATCTTGGGCCACCAATATTAACCTTTTATCTCTTGGTTTGAATTCTCCTCTCCTTAATCATTCCTGCATTTGTTCCTGATCAACATGAGATTCTTCCAGAAGTTTTCTATACTTGTAGCTATATTTATGCATTTTCCACATTTCTTGCCTTTTCATCTGGTCCTTCATCTTATATTCTTTCTTTTGTTTTTTGGCACATTCAGTTGCTCCCAGTTTTTTATCTTCTTCTGGTTTTATTTCTATTCCTGCTTGATGCTGATATGCTTCTGCTAGATTAAGCAGAGAAGTCATTTTAAGATTTATTCTTCTCATGTTTCAAAACTTTCACTACATTTGGGTCTTGTGAGGTCAGCAGATATGTGTGCAGTCCCACGATTTCTGATCTATAAATGTAATCAATTTCAAGGAGACCCATCCTTCCTTTGGTACGGGGAATATATAATCTTGGTATGCACTGATTTTTGTAAATCATTTGGTGAGCATGAAGCATCCTTCTTGTTTTCCTGTCTAATCTGTCCAACATGTTTTTGGGCCAGTCAATCACTCTAAAACTGTAAGTTAGGACAGGAAGAGCAAATTAGTTTATAGCTTGAATTTTGTTTCTAGATGTCAATACTGTTTTCAGGATTAACTTAAATCTTCTAAAATATTCCTTACTAAGTTTTATTTGCATTTGTTCATGTTTTGTTGTTGATCCTTCATGAATTCCTAAATACTTATACACTCCCTCTTGCTCAAGTTCTTTTATATCACATTCTTGTCTCAAACTGATGTTTTCTTGGTGCTGCACTTTTCCTGCTTTAAGGGTTGCTTTTGCACATTTATCAAGACCAAATGACATTCTTATATCATCTGAAAAGTTTTGACATCTTGCAGTTGTGCTTTCATTTCCTCATCTGATGAGCTATACAGTTTTAAATCATTGACAAATAGAAGATTAGATGTCTTTACACTTTGTTGTTTTCTAGGAGCTAAATTATAAGCTGTTAAGTAAACAGCTTAATGGGTTAAGAGCAAGACAGAATAGCAGCAGTGACAGAGAGTCATCCTGGAATATCCCCCTTTGAATTTTTATCCCTTGATAATAATGTGTCCTTTATCATGGCTTAATTGCAAAGTGGTCTACCACTGTTTCATGGTCACTGTAATGTAGTCAATCAGTATAGGTTGTATCTTATATATTTTAAGCACTCTTTTATCCATGAATGCGGGATACTGTCAAATGCTTTTTGTATTGAATCCATGTCAAACTTGGATTCTTCCCCTTTTTACAGTTCTCCGCTATGACTTTATTTAACAAAAAATAATCCTTTGTTCCATAAAACTTCCTTTTGGTGCCGTTTTGTTCTATTACCATAATTGAGTTTTCTTCTGAATGACTATAAACTCTGTCTGCATCAATTCCTGTGTAGAGTTTATATGTCGTCGGAAGGCAAGTTATTGGTCTATAATTTTTAGGGTAGCTTGCAGGTTCACTCTTAAGTAGGAGCATTATTTTTCCTTTTGTTAGCTAGGTTGGTGTCTGTTCGGGGTATGTATACGCATAGTTTTTATTCATGGCTAAATCTTAGTGCAAAGATGTTAATAGTTTTAACCAGAAGTTAGGTACTGCATCTGGGCCTGGGGCTTTCCAATTAGACGCTTTTCTTAACTTTGTATCAATCTCTCTGGCTGTTACTTCATCCCATTCCATATCCTGTCCCTTTAAACTTCTCAGTCTTTCTTCTACTTCTTCTATCCATTTAGCATCTTCATTATGTTCCACAGAATCTTTGTAAATACTTCTCCAAAATATATCTATTTTAAAATATATCTATTTCTTCTTTTTTTTTGGTGGTCTTTCAATTCCTTTTACCTTGTTTCCCAGTTCTCTATAAAACATTTTTGGGTCATCAACAAATTGATTATTTTGTACTTTGCCTTTATACTTATCTGCATATCTTTTAAGTTTTTTCAGCTATGCTGAGATTTTTAGTTTCAAAATAAAGACAAAATAACACCGGTTCGGAGAACAAGCTGTAAAAACGAACAATTACACCATGAAGCTCGAGGGAAGCTGGTTTATTAACGTTTCCAATGCACATACGTTTTCGTCCAAAGGACTTCATCAGACAATACAATGTGTACTCCCCTAATTATCTTATATACCACCTCATAAAACTGTCAACATATCACATCTTTATTCCAATCAATAATTCAATAAATACTTGGTTTAAAAAAACTTTCAAAAGTTATTAACTTTCCACTTTTGTTACCTATAAACAGTTTAAACTTCATATAAACCAATAAATAACTTCTAATAAATACTTATAATTTATTACATAATTGATTAAATATAAACAATAATTTTAAAATATAAATTAAAAATGAATGTTAAAAACATCCTTCTTAAAAAATAGTGAAACAAATACTCCATCTAGAGGCCAAAGTAGGAATAGCTTTTATTCTACCTACAATTTGGCTGCTCTAAGCTTTAGTACAGGGGCCAGGGAAACAAATTAATTTAATCCCTAATTCTTACTGGCATCCAATTTTAGTTGCCAAAACAATTCTCGGTATTCAATGGTTGTCTCCCAAGGCCCTCCACATGGATGAATTTCTACCTTTTCTGCCACAAAAAAAAGTGAAATTTAGCTAAAGGACAGGCAATAGTATGTCTAAACAAGGCATTCTTCACATCTTTTTTTTGACGTCATTCAAGTGCTCATATATGTGTCTTTTGAGCTTCCTAGTGGTTTTACCAACATAAAAAGCCCTGCATATATCACACACTCCAATGTACACCACCCCTACAGTATCACAATTGCAATATGTGTTGGTCCCTATTTCTATCTCTCTTCGAGATAGGAATAACTTTTGCCCTTGAAGGATGTAAGGGCATTGTGAACATCTCGTACATTTAAATGTTCCCGCTCTCTTAGCACCATTACTTTTCTTTTTACTTTCTAATACTTCTTTAATGTTTCTGCCTTTCCTATAAGTGAACCTTAAAGGTTCAGCGAAAATGTTGTTCAAATCAGAAAATTTACTAAATTTGTTCCAATTGGAACTCACTACATTCTTAATCAACATAGTTTCAGTACTAAAATTTTAAATAAAATTACTATTTCAGTCAGTGTCACTCTGGTCTATCCTGGACTTCTTCTAGTCCTGGGTTAAAGGCTTCCCTAATATTGGGGCAAACTTGTGTCTATCTTTTTTTTATTTCATCCATGATTTCCTCTATAAGGGATATACTCTTTCCAAAAACATTTGTCTCAGTTTTCCACATTCTGCATCAAAATCCTCAATCCTGGCAAAAGAGAGAGCCCCTGCCCTGACCCAAATGTCCCAGACCTCTCCTTAGCCACCTAATTTAACTCCTTCTTTATTGATTCTGTAGCCAAACTAACTACTTCCTTCCCCAACAAAGCTTCACTTCCACATCCTCCTATCTCTCCCTCCCTTAACACTACCACCTCCCAACCCATTCTTCATTATCAAACCCATTCCTATCTCCACCATAAAAAACTCCTTCGTAAACTGAATCCTTGCTCAAATGCCCCTGATGACCTTCCTTCCTACTTCCTCAGAATTGCTGCTGATGCCATCGCCTTTCCCATCTCCATTCTAATAAACCGCTCAATCCAAGAAAACTATGTACTCCTACTCTGGAAAAAGGCCTATATCATTCCCTTTCACAAAGGAGTGAATAACAACAACATTCCCAATTTCTGGCTAATCACTATCTTATCCCCTATCTCAAAAGTTGTAGAAAAGTGTATCCACCTTCAGCTTCTACCCTACCTCACAAACAACCACCTACTTACCCCCCCACAACATGGTTTTAGACCTGACCATAGTACCACAACTGCTCTCCTCTCCTTCCTCAAAACCATCAACAAAGCCCAGGATTCCAGCTGTCTAGTGTCCACCCTGGTTCTGGACTTATCCAAGGCCTTTGACACTATCTCCCATAACCTTCTCCTATCAAAACTGTCTAATGTAAAACCATCCCACTCTTCTGTCAACTGGTTTTCTAGTTACCTCTCTGACATACAAGAAGCTGTCAAATGGAAAAAAAAACTCCTCCTTCCTTAATACACCTACAGTCGTACCCCAGGGTTTCATATTGGGTTCCTTACTGTTCAACATTTTCATAAATGACTTCTACCAGAACATTCCTAGTGCTAAACTGATTCAATACACAGATTACTCTATGATCATCTGTTCCACCACTTCCATCTCCACTCTCCTAAAACTAACTCAGGATGCTTTCTCTTATACCGAACGTTTGATGATAGACAACCACCTGTCCCTCAACGCATCAAAAACTAAAATTATGTTATTTTCCCCTTCAAAAAGTACTGTTATAGACAAGAACTCATTCTCCATTACTAGCCAAAACAATACTTATCTCGAGGTAGCCTCCCCATGCAAAGCATCTAGGAGTCCTTACTGATGAACAGTTAAAATTCGATGCCCACGTACTAACTAATATAAAGAAAGTCCACCAGAAACTAGGCATGCTGTACTGCCATAATTGCTATATCACTCCCACTACTAAACTTGTACTCTCCAACACCTTCCTCATTCCTTCTCTCCTATATGGTGCCCCACTTCTTACCAACCTTCAATCTTCTCTAAAAACAAAGCTATCCTCCTGTTATAACAACATTTTTTAAGTTTGCTACCAGCTATAAATCCTCCTCCCACCACTTCACAAACTAAATTGGCTCAAACTTCCCAACCATCCTACCTATATTCAACTTACTCATGCCCATAAACTCATCTTTAATCCCTCCATCTGCCCCTCCCTTGCCTCTTCCTTCAAAATGCACCTACCAAACAGATTTCTAAGATCTAATAACCAGAATTTGTTGAAATGCACAAGCCTGCTCATCCTCCTGGCAAACACCTACTGTCCTTTTCCCTAGCTCCCCTCTGGAACTCTATGCCACCTCTTATTCATATTACAGACAACTACTCTACCTTTAAGACCATGCTTCATTCTAATCTCAAAACCCTCTGGGAATGTTCTTGCTTTGATCCCACATGACCCACCTCTTTTTTCCCCATTTCTCATACTCTTTTACTTCTCTCTTCTCTTCATCATACTGAGCTTCTCTGACTACTACCATCTTCATTTTTCACATTTACTCCTACTCTTGCTCTACTTTTTTTTTCTTATTGTCCCACTCTTCTTATATTCAACAATTAACACCTCTTATCCCCCATCCTACTTTAACTCTGCTAAGATTTCATGTAAAACTGTAATGTCAACCCTGTGTTATTTTACATTCTAACAAAGTTAAGAGGAATATGCACCAATGGATTTTTCTTATGA
This sequence comes from Protopterus annectens, assembly GCF_019279795.1. NCBI lineage: Eukaryota > Metazoa > Chordata > Ceratodontiformes > Protopteridae > Protopterus > Protopterus annectens. Next base: position 836,818,917 of record NC_056739.1, read on the forward strand.
CCTATTTGTGTGTGTGTGTGTGTGTGTGTGTGTGTGTGTGTGTGTGTGTGTGTGTGTGTGTGTGTGTGTGTGTGTGTGTGTGTGTGTGCGCGTGTGTGTCTGTGTGTGTGTGTGTAATTTTACCTTTTACTTTTTTACCTGAATTTTCACTGCAATCATAGATTTTTTTATCATGTTATGTAATACCATCGTTCTTCAATAGTATTACATAAATGTAAATGCATTGTCTTCATATTATATTGTTGTTCATGGAGCTTTTCTCCCCAGGACTCCATTGAAAATGGGCTCTTCTTGGCCCAATGAGCTATTCCGGTAAACAAACTGTAAAATAAAATACATAAAATAAATATATCCTGCTTACTTCTGTTATATTGCGTGGATCTCTATGGACAGTCCTGATGACTGTGTTCATTTGTTTTATCACACTTCTGACTTTTGGGGTTTTATTGACCTTCTGCAGTCTATTTCTTTCATTGATTTTAATATGTCTATCTACCTCTATTAAATAAAGCAACTCTTCTCTTAGCTCATTTTCTTCTAAACAGAGGGCACATTTTTGTTTTCCATTTCCTGCATTCTATAGAAAGTTATATAGCATCTTCCTGTGGCACATTCTCTTCAATTTCATCCTGCATCATCTGTTGTTCTGTCATATATGAACTCACCTATCACTCTCAACATTGACTGCATTAGAGTTTCCACAGTTTCCTGTTCCTTTCCTTGCTGTCCAGTTTCAAGTGAATGTTTATACTGGTTTTCTGTGGAAGGCTCCAAAATATCTTCATATGACACCTGACCAATTGCTTCGCATTCCACTGGTTTCCCCTTAATTTGTATATCCATTCCTTTATCCTGTTGTGGTGCTTTCTGCATTAGATTTTCTACACTGAATCCTTCACTTTGCAGGTACTCCATAACCTCGGTTTCTATTGCTTTAACTTCTCCATTACTAATCTCCTTTACTACCTTTCTTCTTTGTCTTCTTATTTTTTGTATTGTAAAATTTTCCATGTCTGGATTCCTTTGCCTGCATAAATATTGCATCATATCAAATCTCTCTTTCTTTCCCATGTCCATATTTCTTCTTCAGATGTCTCCTGATCTTCCTGTTTCTCCTTACTTTGGAGACTCATTCCATCATGCTATGATGTAACCTGTGTTAGACCTTCTACAATCCTTCACTTTGCAGGCACTCCATAACTTCAACTTCTATTTTTTAACTTCTGCTTTACTGATCTTCTTTTCTACCTTCCCTCTTTGTGATATTATTTTTTACTGTGAAATTTTCCATATCTGGATGCCTTTGCCTGTATTTCAGTTCGAATATCCTTGGGGCTGCCTTCTTATATTGATTAATGTGGCTTTCACCTTTGCATAAATATTGCACCATATCAAATCTCTCTTTCTTTCCCATGTCCATATTTCTCTTTTATACTTTTCAAAAATCTCTAAGTTTTTGTTGTTTATATTTTCGCACTTCCTCACATGCTTTTTTTTTCTTTTTCTAAAGACATCAACATTTCTTGGTCTATATACTGTTTTTCATAAATCTGTTGTATTTAATGAACACAAATTTTTATTTGAGGCTTCTGACAATTTTTCTTGTGGAAGTATATTTCTTTCCTCTAATTTCTCTCTTAATCTTTTTGTATATCTTGTATCTGGAAATTCTTTTTTTTTTTCATAATAGTAACAATACATAAGTTCTTTCTTATCCTCAATAGTCCACTCTATTGTCTTTATGGCTCTTATTTGGCCTATCAACTTTTGTGATTTTTATGGACTGCTACTTCCTTCTAAAACATGGAGGCCATCACCCCCTGGGTCTGGCCCCATTGTAGGAATGTTTCTGTATTTTGAGGATTCTACACTGTCATTTTTTTTCCTGGCCTAGCACTAGTGCACCTACCAAGATTGGGCAATTTTTTATCCTGGGTTTTGTGCACCCAGCTATCTTTTTAAATTGTTGACCTACTTCTGTCCATGATATAGGCTATATAAATGTAGTCTATATATTAGTGTTGTCTTGGTGAGATTTTGTGAAAAACAGGGTCTGTCTTGTGAAGGTATTCATTAAGACTTGAAGTTAAATTCAATTTCAGCAATACTACTCTCCTTTGCTTGCTGACTTATCATTTCCCCATCTTTCCCTTTATTAACTTGTCCAAATCTTTTGGGTTTCTAATACCATGATGGGAATGAACCCCATTCCTAAGTCAAAGTATGATTAAAGTTCATGAAATTAGTATTGTTTCACTCTCTGATGTCAGCCAAAAGTGCTCTTCGCAGCACCCACAATCTTTCCATGGTGATTCGTTCCATGGCCTTGCAGATAAGTCAGGCTAATAGGTCTATAGTTCCTGTTTGTGCAAGGGGACAATAATGTCCATTCTCCATTCAGCTGGGATGAAGCTGGTGCTTAGACTATGACTAAAAAGAGTACCCAATGGTGTTGCTAATTCTTGTTGGCACCCATGTAGGATGCAGCCTGGGATGTTATCATGTCCAATAGATGTTGCGATTTTGGCTTTAGAGAGGGTGTTTATGACCTACACTTTAGAGCTATAAGGTAGAGGACAGGTGGTAGGGATGTCATGGGGTATGTGTGGCAGGGACAGGGGAGTGAAGATTTCACAGAACCTATTGGCAAAAGGGTTAGCTATGCCTACATGATCAGTATATGTGGTATCATTAACTACCAGTTCAGCGCAAATCAGGGCCTCTCCTTTTAGGTTACAGATGTAACTAAAGAACACCTTATAGTTGTCCTTAGTTAAGGAAGTTAATATGGAGTCATAGTTTGCTTTGGAGGACTTCACAAGAAGTGTTTCCAGTTTAGGGCTCACTCCCTGTTGCTCTTAGACAGCATTTTTTTCCTCTTATTGTAAAGCCTGTTAATGGCAGTTGTCCACCAGGCAGGTCCACCAGGCAGGTTTGCTCTTCTTTCAGGAGCTTGTCTTGGTCCTATCAGGTATGGCCGAATCAATGCAGTTATACAGGTGTATAAAGCATTGGTGTAGAACTCAGCATAGTTGCCAGTTCTGTCTGAGGGGGAGATAGAGTGAAGCTATTTATACCATCCTGTAAGAGGATGTAATATGCTTTGAGAAGTTTTTTTAGTTTAGTTGCTGCTAGAAGAGGTCAGGTGTGATAGTTACTTCAAATGAGAATGATTTGTGGTCATATCTCACCAGGGAAGACCTCGCAGTGGAGGTGCTACAGTGGTTCCCCATATTGGTAAGCACCAGATCCAGGATGTTGGCACTCCTTGTTGGGGTGTCAACCAGCTGGTCCAGTGCACTGGAGTTAATAAAGTCCAGGAACCTTTGGGCAAGTGAGTCTGAGCATGACTAATTTACCCAGTCAATGGACGGGTAGTTAAAGTCACCCAAAACCATGGTGTTCAGATGTATCTTGATAGACTCAAGTAGATCCAAATAGGTAGAGTAGGTGTCCTGATTCATGGAGGGGTCCTGTAGCTGGCAATGACTTGAATTGGTGTCCTACCAAAAGTTAATTGCACCTGAAGTATCTCCAGGGAATCATATTGTTTAACTAATCTGGAGGTGTATTTATCTTTAATGAATATTGATACACTGCCTCCTTTAGTTTTCCCACTTTTAGTTTGTGGTCTGAACATGTGGAAAGAGATATAACCCAGTATGGCTGGGCTGTTTTGCACAGCCATGAGCCAGATCTCATTGACTGCGCAAGTGTCTGCATCTTCCATGGTGAGGGCTGCTTCCACTGAGTGCAGTTTCATGTTAAGACTCCTAGCATTTAGCATCATAACCTTGAGGTTGTTTTTAGATGGAGTTTTTATGTCAGGAATTTTGTCCATGAGAGACTGCCTAAAAAAGGCACTATGGGGGTGGCAAGAGCCTTAGCCAGTCGCTGAAATCCCAGGGGTGACAGATGAAGACGATCTCTGATAAAGCATCGAGGTCTGCCAATCATGTCATCCTAGGCTGACAGATATTGGATCCCCTTAGAATGACACCAGAAACTAAGCCAATTATAGGTTATTTTTCATGTAAATCTATAGAGTGATTTATGTAGATGAGTATATATGCTGAAACAACTGCCAGAGACGGGTCTGTAGTATAAAATGAGAGCTTTTGTTCCTTTATTAAAACTGAAACTTGTTTGAGGTTTGTCAGCATCTAACTTTAAAATACTTAAAATAGAAATTACATCATTCATCTCTGGCCACACTTCATAGCTGAGTCTAATTTGCCATCTTAATTCACACATCTCCAGTCTGTTATTAAAAGAACCACCTCTCACGTTCAAACTAAATTGTTCCAAAACTGTAAAACTGAACATTGTAAACTCCTTACAGACCAAGGTATGTCTACGTTAACTATTAGTAATGTCTTCATAATATCATAAAAATGTTCATATATTTTGTTTTCTTAAAGGATGAATAGTTTTCCAGACATAAAATCTTAAGCACAATATAGGTTCATCTACATCACCCTATAGATTTATATGAAAAATAACTTGTTGGTTGCAACTTTGAATTATAATTCAGAATTTTAATGATTGATTTCCCTGGAATAAACTCAGACTGACTACATGCTCCACATTTAAAAGTATTATTGTGGTTAGTTGTTACAGACCTCATCTTATGTTCAAAAATATTCTTTTACAGTTTTGGAACAAGTTAATGTGAATGTGAGATGTAATTCCTTTAGGATGGAGATGTGAGCATTAATCTGGCAACTTAGGCTCAATGCTGGAGTGCGGACAGGGGTGAATGGCGTAATTTCTGTTTCAAGTATTTTAAAGTTAAATGCTGCTGTTACAACTCTGATCTGTGATATATAACAATAAGTATCCTTTTCTGTGTATTTAAAGTGTTTTTTGAGTGTATCTGCTTTATTTTCTAAAAAAAAAATAAATAAATAAAAAAATAAAAAATATATATATGTGTTTGTTTCCCACCTTTCTAAGCTAGTATAGTCCAGTTTTCAGGTTAGTGCTGAATTCAGGGCTCTGTTACAAATCTCTGGGTTTGCCCATACCTTACATGGATAGAAGGAAGTTCTCTGTTCACCTGTGAGAGAGGGGAACTTTGAGCAGCCTGTCTGTCCCTGGAGGAGTGGTTTCAGCCCAGAAATTAGTAGTTTATTGGCCATTTTAGGCTAATTTCTATCTCTTTCATTTCCCTGCTATAAATACCGTATTTGCCTGGTTTTGCGTGCCGAGCAGCGCCAGTTAGCTAGGGTAAAACTTTAGCTAGGGTAAAACTTTTCCCGGCTCCACAAAGTCTCCTCTTCAATTTTTCCCTTGAAACTAGACAAACTTTCAACTTAAGCACTCAAGCCACTAATTTCTCAGCCTGGCACTTACTCAAAACTTATAGCAAGCACTTATAAACCCTAGCACCAGACCCTCCTGTACTGTGCAGAAGGACAAGGCTCTCTATTCGACCTTATCAGCCATCCAGTAAAACAGTTCACTGTACCTATTCAGGCATGTCCAAAGGGCAGTTTCAGGTGTACTCTCCAGTCCAACTGGTGAATCTGGGCATTTTGAGGCAATGTTACAACTGCCTCATGTACACAGACAACCCCCTCCTCCTACCACCAAATACTAATACATGTGAGAGATGCAATTATACAGCCAAACTGGAGGCTAAGCTCTCTCAACCCAAGACTGGATCAGACAGTCAAAAGGAGAAGGGAAATACTGCATCACACCACCAGTCTCACATAAACCCATTAAAGCAGCACTGGAAAAAACCACACATAAATATATGAAAACATACTCGGATGCTCTAAATAAAAATCTGCAAAACCAACAGAGACCTCCAAAGCAAACATCCAAGCAACCTCCACCCCCCAACACAAATCATGAAACACATACTTCACGAAACCAGTGTGCCATGCAATCACAGCCCTTAAAGCAAAATAACATACCCAATATACTAGTAATAGGTGACTCTATAGTCAGGCACACTGATATCCCACTCACTAGGCTGAATAAGGAGAAGGTTACTGTTAGCTGCCTGTCAGGAGCCAGGATCCGCCACATAACAAAAGCACTCAGGTCACTACAGAACAAGTACAAATATGACTCTGTCATTGCCCATGTTGGTGTGAATGACCTGAGCCGTACCTCTCTGGACTACATAAAAAAGACATGGAAGAGCTCTCTGATCACGTAGCCCAGGCCGGTATGACCCTGAGTAGCATCCTGCCCTCACCAAGAATGACACCACGGTATAAAGAAAAAATTCTCAATTTCAACAATTGGCTAAGTTTCTGGTGTCATTCAAAGGGGATCCAGTGTCTGTCTGCCTGGGATGACATGCTCGACAAGCCATGCTGCTTTCCCAGAGATGGCTTTCACTTGTCGCCCTTAGGCTTTTGAATACTGGCCAAGGCTCTTGCCACCCCCATAGTGCCTTTTTTAGGCAAGGCTCAAAAGACAAACCCATCACCGTAAATAGCACAAGTAACAAAAAAACTGAGGGTAGTGCTACTCAATGCCAGAAGTCTGAACCTCAAAATGCACGCATTCGAGGCACTCCTCAGTATGGAGAAAATCAATATAAGTGCAGTAACAGAAACCTGGTTTAAGGCTCCAGAGAGCACCCCAGCACTACCAGGCTACAACTCATACCATACATTTCGGCCACAGAACCCAAACTGAAATACAAAAGGCGGGGCATATCCATATTCATCAAGGATACCCACACCTCCAGGTTAGAGGCACAGCACGATGCTTCAGAGATCATCCACACGCAACTAACAATGGAAAAAACTGCAATTCAAATTGTAGTTTGCTAAAGATCACCTACCATGTCCTAGGACCCCCATTCTGTGTTCCTGGAAACACTGGGAAACAGAAAGGTCCTACCAAACACCCTAATATTGGGTGATTTCAAGTATTCAAACATTAACTGGGAGAACTACTCAAGTATTAACTCCCTTGCCCAACATTTCCTAGAATTTATAAACTCAAATGCCCTGGTTCAACTGGTCAACACTCCCACCAGAGGTGACAACATATTGGACCTGGTCATCACCAACATGGGCGACTGGTGTTCCACACCAGAGGTCAACCTCTCACTGGTTAGATCTGACCATAAACAAATCACTTTGGATATCCACATTCCACCCCCACCCCCGGACAAGAAAACCACCGTGAAAAACTTTTTAAAAGCAAACTTCACGCTACTTAAGACCGAGGTGGAAAGTTTCAAAACCCCCATGCTGAAGGATAATGCTGTCCAAGCTGCAAAATTCTTTACTAATGCATTCTATGGGCACCTACAAGAATGCATGGATCATGCCAACCCAAGCAAAACCAAGACTCACTCCTCCAAGAAAAGGAAACAAGTCTAGTGGACTCCTGCCATAAACAAGCTATACAATAGAAGGAGGAAACTAGTACAGAAAGGAGTAAAATCCCAAGAAGGGAAGACATCCCTGATCAGTATCAGCACGAAACTACGATCCCTCATAAAATCATCCAAGGCGAGCTTTGAAAGAAAAATTGCCAAGGACTCCAAAGATAACCAGAAGGCATTCTTTAGCTATGTCAAGAATCTAAGTGGCAATGCTCAGATCTGCTCAGAGTTAGTGCAGAATGGCACAAAATACACTGAACCGACAGATATCGCCAACATCCTGGCAGACAGGTTCAGTGCAAACTTCACCCCCCTCTCACCCCCAAGAGGGCCCATAACCATACCAGAAGAATGTAGAGTCCCTGAAATCACAGACAGGTAAAAACAGCCCTCTCCAAAGCCAAAAATGCAGCATCAATGAGACTGGACATTGTCCCAGACTGTGTCCTATACGAGCTCAAAGACGAACTAACCCCTCACCTAAACACACTGTTCAAACTCAGCCTCTCCACAGGCTACGTACCCATAGAGTGGTGCACAGCAGCGGTTATTCCGCTCCACAAAAGTGGAGCCACAACAGACCCCAGGAACTATTGCCCTATAAGCCTGACTAGCTTGGTCTGCAAGGCTGTGGAGTGCATCATCATGGAACTCATTAACAGAGACATTGGGAACCGCTAAACACTGGACCCTACCCAGTTCAGCTTTGTTAAGAGAAGATCATGCCTCCTAAACCTGGTGGACTTCTTTGAGACAGCTACCAAGGCTATAGATGAGGGAAAGGTGGTACACACAGCCTACCTAGACCGCGCAAAGGCCTTCAACACCATTCCCCATTCTGGTATTATAGACAAGCTCCCCAGCCTGAACATAAATCCCTACATCACAAGATGGGTTGCCAACTGGCTCACGGACAGAACCCACATGGTGAGAGTTGTGGGAGCTAGGTCCAACTCTAAATCGGTTACAAGTGAAGTTCCCCAGGGCTCAGTCATAGGACCCCTCCTGTTTGGCATATACTTCTTAGAGGTACAGGCAAGCACAGGAGGACTATGGCTGACCAAGTTTGCAGACAACTGCAAACTAGGGGCTATAATTGACTCTCTGGCTGACACAGACATCCTCCAAAAGGGTCTCACTGAGACGGATACCTGGTGTCAAAATCATAGCCTCAAGCTAAATGCCAAAAAGTGCATAGTCATCCCCTTTGGAAAAAACCAAGTACCCACAAACTACCACATAGGTGGTAGTTCCCTAAATACGGAAGATGTAATAAGGGATCTGGGGATCCAAGTAGATAGTAATCTCAGCTTTGATAATCACATTGCCAAAATGGTTAGAAAATCCTTCTACATGGCCCTCCTAATCACAAAAGAGTTCACATCCAGATCAAAAGAGGTCATTGTGCCCCTCTACTCATCACTCATCAGACCCATCTTAGAGTACAATGCCCCATTTGGGATGTACCTTACAAGACACCTGCAACAGCTGGAAAGACCACAGAAGTTCCTCACCAAGAGGATCACTGGCCTCAAACAGATGCCCTATGCAGCACGACTGAAGAAATTATAGCTGTACTCAGTTGCATACCACCTACTCAGAGGTGATCTCTGCCTGACATACAAGGCCATGTCCAACCCAGAATTGATGGACATGCTCCACCTAAAGAAAACCTTATCCTCGCGAGCCACATGCTCTAGGGATCTAAACCTCACCACAACAATAAATATGACATGCTGGAGGGATAGATTCCTGTCCCAGAGACTTCCCATGCTTTGGAACAAGATCCCAATCTACATTAGGCAGAGCTCCTCACTAACACTCTTCAAAAGAAATCTTGACGAGTGGATGGGAAACAGAAAGTTTACCTCGGGGAATCACTTCAGTGGCTCTGCTGGACAGAGGCACAGGGAACTAATCTAAGGGGGCGGAGAAAGCCAACACATTTTGGCTAGGCTTATAAATGCCTTCGGGCAGATAGCCTAGTACCTACCTATGAACCTATAATATATGTAATAAGATTATTGTAAGTGATTATTTTAAATGCATAAGTGATGTAATTTTTTTATCACATGATGGATCACATGATGATTGGTAGTATTTTAAATGGAACACTAGTTGGTTTGAACCAATATTCTGATGAAGTCCTATTAATGTTGTTAGAAGAAAGTGCTCAATATAAAATTAAATTCATTCCTCCACATTTTAGTGAGGTATGGCTTATTATTTTGGATTGTTTTGGTTTGTGGTTAACTATATGATTCTCCTTTGACACTTGCGTTGTTATTGGTTGTATGTTTGCAGGGCCACTTCATATAAATTTTAGATGACATGGCTAATACATGGATCAAGGCCAATAAATGGATCAAAGTGCAGCCATATTTTCACAGCAAATATAAATTAAATGTGTATGTGAGACTTACCTGTTTGACACACCCTTTCAAAGTGTGATTTTGATTAAGTTGGATCCTTAACACTTCGTTGACTGACCTGTAATAGTAATGAGGCACTCTTGGAAGGTATTACCATGCCAAAATCTTGATCCCTGATCCTATGCTGCTCAGGCATGTGCATATCATTGTGTAGAAACCAACATAATGTTTGCCTCCTTTGCTTATGGAGCACACACAGACACATACATACACACTCTTACATGTACAGACTTTTGTAGTAGCCTAACAGGCGAAGAGTTTAAGTGTTCATTTTCTGGAGAGGTATACCTCTTAACATGTGCCATTACAATGGTGGGCAAGTGAGCAGATGTATAAAAGTAGTGTCACTGGAGGTTTTAGGTTTGTTCCATTCCTCATATTGTTACTATGCTTATGAGGCTGACTGCTGGTTAGGTGGACATTCCTGCATCTGTTGTTCCTTTTTTTGTTGTTGTTGATGAGGGGTGCACCAGGACTTTACACTGCTGGTTGTATTTGTATAGGTTAAAGCTTTGTTAAGTGTTATGGTGGGGAATGTGCATTGGTGTTTACACAGTTGTTTGTATTTTTTAGGGTGCAGGTTCATTTGTGTTAGACTTGAGTAAGCTGTTTACTGACTGCATATTGATATATTATTCCATAATATATAAAATGTGTGTGCTACCAGTGTGGAACCTGAGTTGAGATATCCATTTTTATTCCATAACAACAGGCTTATGACTCCTAAGACTACGATAGTGCATGCCCTCTGTATATACCATTGAAAAGTATATCATAAGAGGTGAGGCTCTGAACTGCTCACCTTGAGATGTAAGAATTGTTTTCACACTTTTATCTTTGCATCATGAGTGCATAGTGCTAGATCTTTCCTCTTGCGTACATCCGAACCACATATTTTAACCCACATACCTTATTTACACTGTATTATATACCCAAGACATACTGTAATTGCACCTTACTAGCATATGTCCTATGCTTGGCTTTGCTTCACTCTCATAAGTTCATAGGTTCATAGGTGTGTACTAGGCTAATGGCCCTGGGGCCTTTACAAGCCTAGCCATAGGATTACCCTGGCATAGTGCCACCCACTATTCCATATCATGAGCAGTCTCTTGGTTATGAACCTGTCCCTCCAGCATGTTCTGTTAATTGTGGTAATGAGGTTGAGGTCTCTGGAGCATGTGGTGTGGAGGGATTGGGATTTCTTTAGATGCAATATTTCTAACAGAGCTGGGTCAGACATGGCTTTGTAAGTCAAGCAGAGATCGCCTCTAAGTAGGTGATATGAGGCAGAGAATAGTTGGAGTTTTTTGAGTCTGTCCATATAGGACAAGTGTTTAAGGCCTAGGATCCTCTTTGTGAGGTACTTTTGTGGCCTGTCCAGTTGTTGCAGGTGTCTAGAGAGGTATATGCCAAATGGGCATTGTACTCGATGATTGGCCTAATGAGGGAAGAGTAGAGGGAAACAATGACCTCTTTCTTCCTGGATGCAAAACCCTTAGTAATGAGATGTGCCACATAGAAGGACTTTCTGACCACAGTGGCAATGTGGTGTTCAAAAGCGAGGCTGCTGTCAACTTGTGTTCCCAGATCTCTTATAATGCCTTCTGTGTTCAGTGGACTACCATCAATGTGGTAATTCATGGGAACTGGGTTTTTCCCAAAGGGGATGACGACACATTTTTTAGCATTGAGCTTAAGGCCATAGTTCTGACACCAGTCATTGGTCTCAGGAAGGCCATTCTGTAGGATGTCAACATCACTTGGGGAGTTAATAATAGCTCCCAACTTGCAATTATCTGTGAACTTTGCCAGCCAGAGACCCTTCGTTTTGGCCTGGACTTCAGAGAAGCAGATACCAAACCGGAGAGGACTCAGGACCGAACCCTGTGGGACTCCACTCGTGACTAGTCGGCAGTCTGACTTGGAGTCAGCTACTTTCACACTGTGGGTTCTATCTGTGTGCCAGTTTGCAACCCACCTAGTGATAAAGGGGTTGATGCCTAGCTTAATGAGCTTTTCTATGGTTCCTGAGTGGGGAATGGTATCAAATGCCTTGGCCAGATCAAGGTAGGCTGTATGAACCACCTTGTCTTCATCCACAGCTCTGTTGACTAACTCAAAGAAGTCGACCAAGTTGAGCAGGCATGATCTACCCTTCACAAAACCAAACTGTGTGGGATCCAGAGTTTTGAGATTCCCTATATCCTTGTTAATTAGGTCCATGATGATGCGTTCTATAGCTTTGCATATCAGACTTGTCAGGCTAAGGGGGCAATAGTTCCCAGGGTTTGTAGTCACTCCTCCTTTGTGGAGAGGGATGACTGCAGCAGTGCACTATTCAGTAGGGACAAAGCCTGAGATGAGGCTGTGACTGAACAGGACACACAGGTGAGGTGCCAGTTTACTCTGTAGTTCATGTAGAACACAGTCAGGGATATTGTCAGGTCCCATAGAACCTGTATTCTTAGCCTTGGGCAGTGCTGTTTTAACCTGTGCAGCAGTAATACTGGGTGCCTGGCAATCTACTGGTATTGTGATTGGTCCTTTGCATAGGTCTCCTACCTTAACCTCAGTTCCCACCCACCCTCCACCTTACTTCCTATATAAAACTATCACTAGTGACACCCACTCACAGTACGTTCCCAAACAACTTTACTACTATGAGAGGAATACTCCTGTTTCTGTTCTCCTCTTCCCTACTTCCATCTAACATTTTGCATCATTCCCATCCGCTATTCTGCCTCCCATACTGCTTTGTAGTAAATCCTCTCCTATTTAGACCCCTATTTTTTTCTGAGAAAACCACCCTCTTCCTTTTATCCCTGCCATTTTCTCTCATGTACTACAATCAGAATAATATTTATCTCTCATCTTTTCCTCTGTAATATCACTCAGCCTTCCCTTTATCTCTGTCTGCTACTTATACTCCTTTATCCTCAATCTCTCTATGTCTATACTCAATTAAATCAGTACCTCTTTTCCTACTACCCTTCCTTACCATACCTATCCAACATTGTTATAAGACTCCTCACCATATAAAATCATCCTCATTCATATCAGTATTTCCCTACTCCTACCTATCAATAACTATACCTACCTACCAGTCCTATCATCTTACAATACTTTATTCATCCCATTAATCTCTACTACCTATAACTGCATCTCTTCGCAGTCCTCCTGCTACACACTATCACCTATCCATACAACCATCTAAATCCCAAACGTGCCACTACTTCTTCTTCTTTCACTAGCATTTCTCACTATATTGACACTCTCAACCAGCTATCACACATCTCTCTCCCACTGTTATTTACCTACACCTATCACACAAAAATTAAACCAGAATTCCACAGCACATTCTATAATATCTCTTCAGCTTACTCCACATTAATTAATTAGCATCCTGAAATACAAGCCAGCAGCACATGCACCACCTTTATTTAAAATTGTCTATAAACTCGAGCCCAAACATGAGCGGCTCTTGAATAGCCACATTCCTGTCTGGACACTAATGCTGGAAGGGGATATAAATCCTAATACTGGACCCACTCATCTAACTCCAGACCCTGCCAAACTAGCCCCTACACATCCTGAAACCACAGCAAGCCACCCCTCCAACCACCTAGGACTTAAAATACTATTATAGCAACCTAAGAAGTCTATGTAACAAAATTACAGACATTCATGCCTGTGTCGCCCACTGTTCCCCTCATCTCTTCATAGCCCCAGAAACCTGGTGAAAGCCAGTTATCAAAAATATAGAAATACTCCCACCAGTTTATAATATACTCAGACTATACATAGCTAACACAAAAGCAGGTAGAATTGCAATTTTCTACAGAAATGTTTTAGATCTGTCCACAGTGCTAAACTTCTCATCTCACTCCCCAAACTGAATACTCACAAATCTTTAGCCATCATTGGACTACACATACCTCCTGGTAACAACATTCCCATCCCGGAAGAGATCCTTCCTGGATTTTAGTCAACATAAGACTGGAAACCATCTTGCTAGGAGATGATAACATAAACTGGCAAAAGATAGCTCTAAAAATCCCAACAAATTCAGCTATATGGCTTCTGCCAATCGATTCAATTGATCAAGACTCCAACTAGAATTAAAAAGGTCACAGGTAAAGAATCCACCCGAGACTGACTGGATTCTAACATTTAACCCCAACAATGATGCCTCATGTGGCACCATACCCGATAATCTAAGCAACCACCAGATAACCTACATTATCAGACATCCCAAACAGTTTCACAAGATTCATTACTATAACACAGTCAGAAACATCGGTAACTTCAAAAAAGAAAGTTTTATTTTTGAGGTCATCTGAGTTCCATATAAAGCTCTTCCCCCTCATGAAGGAGTAGACACATTTATTGCAATATTTTAAATATCCCAGCAGATCAAGCACCATTAATAAACAAAACAGTTAAAAACAAGTCAACCCTTTAGTTAGCTCACAAACTATAGACCAATTGCCATTCTCTCACCATTATCCAAAATCACTACTTACTACATATATTTCTTCTCATAACCTCCTCTCTCCCTCACCGCGTGATTTCATACCCAATTACAGTGCACCCACTGCCCTTCTAAGGTTCACAGATATAATAAATTGCAGTAAAAATTCAGATCTTCCAACCTCAGCCATACTTTTTATCTATCCAAGGGATTTGACACAGTCAGTCATCAAATTCTCCTAACTAATCTCTCTTTCTATGGGATATCACCTTTCATACGTAACTGAGTTCTTAGTTACCTCACTAATAAGTCCCAAACAGTGAAATACCAAGATGATTTCTCCTCTTTCTTTCTTACATACATCAGAGTTCCACATGGCTCCCTCCATTATAGGACCACTATGTTTTAACTTATTTTTCAACAGCTTAGACACAGCGGCCAAAGAGGCCACCATAGTACAATATACTGACAACTCCACTCTAATATGTGCTGCTAGGACTCTACTCATATTCCAAACAGTCACCCAGAAATCCTTCTCCTACACAGAAACTTGACTTTACATCTCACAACTCATCCTGAGTTACTTCTAACTTTCTCTCCTCCCAAAAAGCTAACTTTGATATACTGTCATCAAACAAGACCAATATAAAATTGGTATCCAACACCAGACTATTAAGTGTAATTATAGAACACCTGAAATTTCATCTCCATCTTCAGCAAGCCATAAAAAAGCACACTAAAAGTTAGACTGTCTCTATAAAGTAAAACACTACTTTACCAACTCTGCCAGACAAAGCAAACTCATTTAGATTCTGCTCCCCATCCTATTATTTGTTAACTGGGAAAATCTGACTTGGAACAAAGCCAATTTTTAGCAGAGGCCTGAGGAGAAACAGTCCAGCCACATGTCTTTGCAATGTGGGAGGAAACCCAGAGGAAACCCACATGAACACAGGGAGGACATGCAGACTCCACACAGAAGACACCCCAGCTGAGTATCAAACTGGAGAACCTCTTGCTGTGAAGCGACAACACTACCGCTGCACCACTCTGCCGTCCAAATTATGCACCTATCCTAACCTGTTCTTGCTCCTCTCTATCAGCCAAATAGAACAATGCTACAATAAAGCAGCCAAATTCACAACTAACCAACAATATAGGTCACACCACTGGCTCTCTCTAAAACGACTAAACTGGCTTGAACTAAATCATTTCTATTGTACACACAGTTAATTACAACCTTTGAACTACTGCACAACCCTGAAAAATTCTCATCTCCTCACGCCATCATTCAGCCTTTCACTACTAAGAAACCTCTACACTCCACTAACAAATCATTACTCTCCATAACTTAAACTAACAACAATATGGGATACTTCCTGTATTCACACTTCACTGCTAAAACTGGAATACCTTTCCACTTCTACAATCTGAAAGACATTAAATGCCATCTGAAGCAACACCTAAGAGATACATGGCTGAGCACCTGCACCAGCCCTGGTTAAACTGGTTCTGATATAGCTATATGAATCTGTGCATAACTCTGCTGCACAAAAATGAATGTACACAACTATACCCTCCCTTCATCTAATCTCCTTTATCTTCCTTGTACCTTCATCCCTCCTTCCCTTCTTTCGGCTGCTCTAACTGTTTTACTTGTCTTCCTATGTCCTAGATTTTGAGCAAGTCTTTATAGGTCCATAGGTTAGTACTAGACTAGCAGCCCATTTTAAGATTAGCCAATTTCCCTTTCAAGGGTGAGAATCAAACCATGTATCTTGTTTCTGTGAGGTAAACACCTTAACCATTATGCCAACCCCAAACCCTATAGTAACAAATGCTCTTGCATAAAACCTGACAATATATGCATACTGATGATATTGTGTTGCAAATACCTCCCTGTATTAAAAAATATTCATTTACAACACATGTAACTATTATTTTTAATCAAAACTGTTTTCAAATGATGTAATTGATGTCAAGGAAGTCTCGGTAATAGAACTGTTGTTCATGAATGAAACTAACTGCTAATGATGAAACAATGCAAATGATGTCCATGATCTCTGTATAATGGAGCTTTTCTCCCAACGTCTCCACTGGGAAAAGCATTGCTCAATCTGACTTTCTCAGTAAACAAATGCCAGTAGATGAATAAATGTCACTTTTTGGCTAACTAAAATTTTCTTTGACCCGTTAATTACAAGCAGTAAACTGAAAAAAATATATAGTTTCAGAAATGCATTTATCTTCTTTGACATGCACACACATGTTTATTTAATGTTTTATGTATTAATTATTGCTACTGTTTGGCCAGGTTGGTCCCACTAGGTCTATGGTCTTTTTTCAAGGGAAAATATGGGGTGGTATGTAAACGTTAGGATAAATGTAACCATGGTAATGGTAAAAGTCCCTCTTCTTCCTGTGGATATGCATTTTGTGAGTTCAAATAGACTTGTCATTTTTAAGCTAATTTCAAAAGATTTGTCTAAAGAAAGTCAAATCGATTTGAAGAACTGTCAGATATTATTGAGTTTCAGACCATACCTGAAGAGATGAGCACAGAAGTAATGAAGCTCACCAGCGAAGAATTAAGCTCTGAAAAGTGTACAAAGTAGTAATAAAAATAACTTGTAGAATCGGGGTGAAGTTACAAATTAAATGGATGAAACAGAAACAAGAATGCAGCCTATTGTTCTGTAAGCAGAATATTTGCAGAAAAGAAAAAGATCTCTGGATTTTTTTAAACCTTTGAGTCCTACACACTGCAACTATTAATGGGAACACTTCTAGAAGATACAAGACTAAATATAAGTAAAACTACAACAATAAAGCAATTGGAGTAGAATGAAATTGATACAAATGACAGTAACATGAAAAAAGTCCATGGTGAAACTTTTTTTACAATGAACAAGAAAAGGACATTGTGGGAAACACTGTTAACCTCCAGTGAAATTCTCGCATTCTTCTCCAACAGCTCACAAAAGATTCATTCTCCACCAGAGAAAACTGGCTAGTGAAATCAGACCAAATACTAAACCCAAAAAGACAAAACTTCACCTTTTCACTCTTAAGTGTTATACCAAATGCAAATCTAACTTTAAATCACCTCTGCAAATAAAACAAATATTAAGGTAGTCTACAATATTAAATTGCTGGCGGTTACAGTAGATGAAATGGTTTACTATCAAAATGTTGAAATTCATTTGTTCTAATGTCCATATGATCGACCCATATGGTCGACACATGAATATTAAGTACTTCATTTGGTCGACAGGAAGTGCATGCACATTACCTGTCGACATTATGTTGCAAACGGGGCAAGGATTTTGCCTTGTCTGCACTGTTGTACAATCTCAGAGTTGTAATATATAAGTAGCAGGGGGTGTGGGGGGCATTAGTTTGCAGGTGTTTTTCGACTATTTAAATTTAGACATTTTTTTCAGTATTTTGAACATTCGATGTAATGAATTCCAACATTATGAATGTTGACCATTGGAATTTCAACATTTTGATAGTAAACCAGATGAAACCATCCATGACATTCAACCTCCCCATCCAACAAGCAATCAAAAACCTCATCAGAAATTAGGTCTGCTATATAGAGCCAAACATCTGACTGAAAGCAACCAGATAACATAAGCATCACCTGCCTGCTGCCTACAGTTCTATATGCCTCTCCTGTTTTTACCAACCTCCATTTCACCCTCACAACTACACCAGAGCAATGCCATAATAAAATATGCAAATTTACTTCCAACAAACCATAGGCCATACATCAGTGTATTGTCCTCAGGCACCTACATTGGCTTGAACTATATCACCTCTTCAACTACTCTCAGCTTCAATTTGCACGTAGATTAGTCTTTCACCCTGAAAAATACACTGCCTTAAGTGGTATACCACAATTCCACTTCACCAGAAGAACTCTCAGCTCTACTGACAAACATCTGCTCTGAATTCACAAAGCTCACAACAAAGCAGGAAATGCTCTTTACTTTAATTGTATTACAAAATCCTGAAACTCAATTCCTTCGCCAGTCAGACTTCTCAACAATGCAAATACCTTCAAAATTATTTGCAACTGTTCCTGCTTGACTTATGTCTATGCCTTTGCTATCCCCAGGCTAAATTATTCTTAAACTACCTCTCTTATGTACACATACATATCCGTGATTTCCTCTGTCTTCTTATTTTTCTGTTGTTTACTCTTCTTATGACTAAATCCATATAATTGTATCTGATCTAATATACTACTAAACTGTATCCAATGCTGATTATGTTGCTGTAACATATACTTGCTTATTTCATAATTATCTGTTACATTCATCATCACTTTGTATGTAATGCTGCCAATGTTACCTGAGTATTCTGTGTGTTATAAAAATACTACTGTTAATAGTCCCTGTGGGGCTTTGTAAGTAATGCTGCTAAATATTACTTGAGTATTCTTTATGTTGTATAAGTATTACTTTAAATAGTTTTCTTGGAGTTTTGTATGCAATGCTGTCCAATGTTACCTGATTATTTTGAATGTTGTATAGGTACTACTGTTAAACTTTGTGGAGATTTTCTCCCTGGGTCTCTGCTGAAAAGGGGCTTGTTTGTCCAGTTGTACTCTCCTGATAAACAAATGTAATTAATACATAAATAAAATGATGCACAGCACATAGGTTACTAGGCTAGCAGCCCTAGAACCTTTACAAGCATAGCCATGTTAATCCCAAGTATCCCCATTTGTTCTTTTTGAGCAGTTTGCAGAACAAATTTATGAACAGAGTGGATCTGTGATCAACAGCTACTACACCTGTCCATGAGGAACATGGGTGCCAAACCAGGGGTGAATCTGTGGTCTCTCATCCAATTATCTAGGTTGAATTTGACTAGGGTCAGTGAGGAGCTTTGTTTATGTGAATAGGAAGTCTATTCTAGAGAAGTGGCAGTCTCTGGAAGACATAACTGTCTCTCCAGTATGTTCTGTTAATGTCACAGGCTAGGTTGAGATCCCTATAGTGAATGATTCTTGTGCCATTTGACTTGTAAATGTGCAGCATTTCCATTAGGGCAGTGTCAGTGCCTGCCCTATAGGTCAGGCACAAGTCTCTTCTCAGCAGCCTATAAGATATAGAGTAAAGTGACAGGGCTTTCAGCATGTCGGTGTAGATCATGGGTTGGAGTCCCTTTATTTTTTAGTGAGAAGCCTCTGAGGTCTCTCCAGCTGCTTCAGGTGTCTGGTAAGGTACATGCAAAAGGGTGCATTATACTCTATTACTGGTCTGCTGAGGGTCAAGTACAGTGGAGTTATGACATTCCTTGACCTGGATGCTATGCTTTTGCTTATGAGGTACGCTATGTAGAAGTCTTTCCTTACCACTGTGGAAACCTGGTGGTCAAAGTTCAGATTCTTATCAGCCTGTGTTCCCAAGTCTCACACCACTGGATTGGAACTCAGGCGGGTGTTGTCAATATTGCAATTTGTGTGGAATTCAGTTTTGCCCAACTGAATAATAATGCATTTGTGTTAGCCCTTCTTGTAATATGTTGACATCATTGGGGGACTCCGTGATTGCTCCCAGTTTGCAATCAT
Organism: Protopterus annectens; assembly: GCF_019279795.1. Classification (NCBI taxonomy): domain Eukaryota; kingdom Metazoa; phylum Chordata; order Ceratodontiformes; family Protopteridae; genus Protopterus; species Protopterus annectens. The sequence continues at coordinate 836,838,767 of NC_056739.1, forward strand.
CAGTGAACTTGGTGAGCCTGAGGCCATTTACTTTGGCCACACAGACCCCTGTGGTACTCCACTGGTGACAGGTCTACCAGTGGAGGTGGAGTCACCGATTTTGACAGAGTGCATTCTGTCGGTGAGCTAACTGGCTACTCATCTAGTAATGTAAGAGTTAATCACCAGCTGGGAGAGTTTCTCAATGATGCCAGAGTGAGGGATTGTGTCGAAAGTCTTGGCAAGGTCAAGATAGGATGTGTGCACTGTCTTACCTTCATCCATGGCTTAGGTGATATTCTCAAAGAAGTCTACTAAGTTTAATAAGCATGATCTACTCTTAATGAAGCCAAATGGGGTCGGGTCCATCTTTTGGAAGTTGCCTATGTCCTTGTTGATAAGGTCCATGATAATTCTTTCCATGGCCTTACAAATGAGTCTGGTTAGACTTCTGGGTTTGTAGTTCCCAAAGTCAGTTGATGGCACCCCTTTGTGGAGGGGACTTATTGTTGCTTCTTCAGGAACATAGCTAGTTCTCAAGCTATCATTAAAGAAAATGCCTAGTGGGTCTGCTAGGTCTTTTTTTAGCTTGTTTAGTAAACAACCTGGAAAATTATCTCAACCTGGGATACTATCTGGTCCCATTGAGGCCATGTTTTTGGCCTTGGTGAGCTCAGAGAAGACCTCTTCTCTGGAAATACTAGGTAGAAGGCTGGTGTCAGGTATGCTTTGGGATATGGTAGGTGAGGATAGGCGGGTGAAGTTTGTACTGTATCTGTCAGCTAGCAGGTTGGCGATATCTGCCAGTGTAGTATGAGTAATCCCATCTACAACCAGTTTGGTACATAGCTGGGCATTCTCTTTTACACTTGGACATAGTTAAAGAATGTCTTATGATTATTCTTGGCTAGGGATCTGATTTTAGTTTCATAATTTGCTTTAGAAGACTTTACAAGGTTTCTGATTTTCTATTTAAGGCTTAGGAGGGAACTCTTCCTCTTCAGAGTGATATCCCACTTGCTTTTGGACAACAGTTTCTTCATCTTGTTATATAATCTGTTTATACTTGAAGTCCACCATAGTGACTTGTTTTTATGGGAAGACCTGGTTTTGTTCCAGTCAGGCTCAGCAGAGTTTATGCAGTCGCTTAAGTGTTTATATAGGGCATTTCCATACACTTCTGAATAGTGATCTTTGATGCCTGTGATTGTGGGTGGCATGAAGCTTTTTATACCATCACTGGGGTGGGAGGATGGCATAATGGTTAAGGTGTTTACCTTACAAACACAAGGTGCAGGGTTTGATTCTTACATGGGCTAACCGGATAGGCTTGAAATGACCCACAAGGGTAGTTAGCCTAGTACTAATCTATGAACCTATGAACCTTAGTAGGTTGCAGTCAGCTTTGGTAAAGTTTTTTTATCATTTTTGTTCCTTTGAGAGTGTCAGTTCCAGTAGTTACTTCAAACAAGACTGATTTGTGCTCTTCCTACCCAGGGAGGGCATCACGCATGAGGAAGTACAGTGACCCGCCCCCCATGTTGGTGAGTACTATGTCCAGAACATAAGAGACCATAGTGGGGGTGCAGACTATCTGTTCCAGAGCATTTGTGATAACAAAATCCAGGAACCTCTGGATGAGCGTGTTTTTGCTCGTGTATGTCTCCCAGTCTATGGAAGGAAAGTTAAAATCTCCCATGACTAAGGTGTTGGGCTGTATGGTGAGAAATTCCAGTAAATCGAGGTAGGCAATGTGCTTATCCTGGTTTATGGTGGTGGATTTATAGCTAGCAGTAATATGGTATGGTACTTTCTCAATACTTATTTGGACATGGAGTAGTTTGAGGGAGTCATGCTGTTTGACCAGTCTCAAAGTTTATTTGGTTTTAATGAAGATGGATGCAATTCCACCTTTGGTTCTTTCACATTCATTTTGAGGTCTGAACACGTGGAAGGCATTGTAGCCTTGCACAGCTGGGGTGCTCTAAGTGGCCTTGAACCATGTCTCGGTAATTGCACAGAAGTCAGCATCCTCCAATGTGAGGAGTGCTTCCAGGGAGTGCAGTTTCATGTTTAAACTCCTAGCATTAAGCAGCATGATGCTGAGTTTGTCTTGACTGGATTTTGTTATTTTGGAAAATGTGTTCTTTTGACATTGCCTAAAAAAGGCACTATGTGGAAGGTCAGGGCCTTTACCAGTACCCAAAAGACTACAGGGGAAGAGGTGCAGCCCATCTGTAGCAAAGCAGTGAGATCTGTCTGCCATATCCTCCCAGGCTGACAGAGACTGGATCCTGTGGACTGACACCAGAAGCTAAGCCAATTGCTGAAGACAATCATTTTTTGTTTATATTGTGGCATCATCCTGGGTGAGTGAAGGATACTGCTTAGGGCTAGGAACATACCTGTCTAGAACACATAATCAGAGAGTTCTGCCATGTCTCTTTTTATATAGTCCAGAGAGGTACATCTCAGGTCATTCACTCCATCATAGACTACGACAGAGTGAGTGCCTGCATGATTTGTTGGATCCTGGCAGCTGATAAGCAGCTGACCGTGACCTTCTCCTTGTCCATTCTGGTGAGGGGGACATGTGTGTGCCTCACTATGGAGTTGCCTATGACCAAGATATTTGATGTGTTTTGCCTTAGGAGCTTATTTGTTGAGACATGTATGTGTGTGTTGATATGTGTAGTGATTTATTTTTGCTTAGTGGTGAGTGTGGGTGGTGTGCGTTTGGGAGATCTTTGTTCTTTTGGTAGGGTTTTAGAGAGTGCCTCCACTTATGTGGGTTTGTGTCTCGTGACCTTATTTTGTGTGAGAGGTGAGGTTTGCATGAGAGGTGAAGCATGTGTGCTGACAACCTGTTTGATATCTGGTTTGTTTTTACGACAGAGAATTGTCTCAAATTCCAGTGTATTTGTGTAGATCAGAGTGTAAAATGTGTGTGCTTATGTCTTTAAGAAGCATGTGAGGCTGTATGTGTACATAACCCACACACGTGCAGTCCCTTAGTGCCATTTTGAAGGAGCAGCTAGGGAGTGAGCATACATGATCATAGTCATTAATTGTATATAAGTTACTTATGTTACAGTCAATAGTCAACAATAGTCATGTGTTTGCATGAAATAAAGCTGCTTGAACAGAATCCACAAAGACTTGTTTATTCGTGTCCTATCACAAAAGCGACATGGTGTCAGAACCAGGATGGAAGGGCGAAGAATATTCGGAGCCATGAGATGCAAAGAAGACAGTGAAGCTAAAACCAAGAGAAAAGAGCACAAACATAGCCAGAAAGAATCAAAGGTAATGAGAAAAAACACAAACTATAAACTCAATGGGAAAGACAATAAAAGGGGCATTACAAGGGCACAAACCACATTATCAGGCAAGCAGAAAGTATGGAAAGTTTGTTAAATAAAGAAAATGTTTAAGATAAAAGTATTTGATGAAATTATTGTAAAGCAAAACAAGTATGTCTAAAGCAAAAACGAGCATGTTTAAAGCAAAATGAGTGTGTTTAAGGCAAAGCTGGGCATGTTTAGAGTCAAATGAGCACAAGAAAAGTACATTGCGCATGAAAAGGGCTTAAATGAGCAAAACAATTACAATAAGAAAAGAAAAGGTTACGTTAAGAGAAAATAAAGCAAGGTGACAGTATGTGTTTTGGCAAAGTGCTGTATTTGGGCATAACTATGACTTTGTATTGTATAAAGGGCATAACTAGAGTTATTCAAAGTATCTCAGAGTGTGTAAAAGTGCTTAGAGTGTGTGCTTCTTACAGTGCGTGTATTTTGAAGAGTTTATTGCGTACAAAGTGCAACTATTTTGTGCACTACAGTCAAAGTATAGCTATTTTGAAAAGTGTCTTGTGCTGGGTATGTCTATTCGCAAAGTACCGCCATTACAGAGTGCTTTTTGTACTGTAAAGAGTTGCCTAGCAAGGTACTGCCACTTTGGGGACATTTTAGTGTGCTGTATGAAGTTATTCACAAAGTGCAACTACTATGAAAAGTTATTGAGTTTAAGGCAACAGATGTTCAATTTATTCGCATTGTGCAGTTGCTTGGTGTGTTTCTTATACTGAAAAGAGGTGTTTTCTTGCAAAAGATGACATTACAAGAGTATTACAGTGAGGGTGAGTTACCCAGTCACATCATAAAGTTCTGGAATGTTTCTTAAAGTGATGACTTTAGCAAAGGGTGGTATGACTGTAGCATTTCTGCCTTTACGGATAATATTCCGAAAGTATTGAAACACCCGAGACGTTTATTTAGCAAAGTCCAGTTATTCGAAAGTACTACGAGTTTGTTAATTTGCATAATTCCAATAAGCCCAATGAAAATAGAAGTTCAGAGTATGAAGGCATTGGATAAGTTCTGTTTATGCCAGAAAATTCTGCATATGTGCATGTGTGTATGTTTATCTTTATTTGTAAATACCCTTCACTGGTATGTGTTAATATGGCAGAAAAATTTCAAAAACCTCTACCACTTGTGTTTGATCAGAATATTGCAGAGAACTGGAGAATATTTGAGCAAGAGTACAATATTTTCATACAAGCAGCTTATGCAGATAAAGATGCATGCACAAGGGCATTCATTTTTCTAAAACTAGCAGGGTCAGAGGCCATAGAATGAGAGCGTTCTTCTGTGTATGCACCAGCAGTAGATGAAGGAGAAGGTGCAGACCACCTGGTCTATATTATATGTTCGAAGTTTGAAAACTTCAAACGTTAAATAATCAAATTTAAATGTTTGAAGTTTCAAACATCAAACATATAATTAAAAAAAAAAAAAAAAAAACAAACGGAACTTACCTGACTAGTGTAGGTAAGGGGGCAAGCACTCCTGCATCCTCCACATTGGGGTCTGCGCCCCCACATCCCCTCTCTTTAAATATACCAACTCCAAGACCACACTATAGTGTGGTAAAGGGAAGATTTCCCTTGCCCCCTGCCTACAGCCTTTAGTTTTGGGTTTGGGTTTTTTTTTTTTTGTTATATGTTTGATGTTTGAAACTTCGAACATTTAAATTCGATTATTTAACGTTCAAAGTTTTCAAACGTCAAACATATAATATAGACCCCAGACCACCATATTGTTGTACAAGCTGAATGAAGGGAAGACCCTGAGTGTTTGAAGTGCAAGTTTAGAGAAATGTGCAAACCCCAGATGAATATTACATTAGAGTGACATTTGTTTTACACAAGTGATCAGAAACCAGGGGAAACATTTGCAGCTTATATAAGTGACTTGAGAAACAGAGCTATAATGTGTTGTTTGGTGATCTAAAAGAGGACCTGATAAAGGACAGGCTTGTATGTGGTACTAACAGTGCTGCTGTAAGAAAGATTTTCCTTCATGACAGTGATTTAACATTGAGTAAAGCCATAGAGATTTATCAAATCCATGAGGTGACAGAAAAACACACAAGTATGCTTGTGAGTGACAAGACCTTGAGTTCAGTTAGCTCCAGAGCACATGCAGATAGTATGCAACACGTGGTAAACAAGAGCAGGCCTAAGCACGTGGCAGCTACAGGATTTCCAAAGAAGCCACAAGGTTTTCTAGAAAGTTTCAAGAAAGGGGCAAGCTCCAGAGTCAGCTCAGTGCAGTACAAGCATAAATCAGAAAAACCCAAATCTAGCTTTATTGTTAACTGTCACAATTGTGGTGTGAATCATGAGTCTAAATGAGAGAAGTGCTTAGCATTTGGTCAGCAATGTCACAAGTGTAAAAAATGGAACCATTTCCAAAAGTTTTGCAAATCAAGAAAGCTTCACACAGTTGTAAAGAAAGGTTGCACAAAAAAGCAAGTTGATCAAATAGAGCTGAAGCAGTCAGCTTTCTTTGTAGATGGTGTATCAGTGCTTGGTGAAAGAGCTGATGCAGTAAACTTATTGACAAGAAGTGAAGTGTTTTGTACTGACTGGATAAATAGAAAATCTACAGAGCTCAGTGAACACTGGGTCAAAGTGCAATGTTATATCAGCAGACATTTGCAAGAGTGAGAACTAACGAATGACTCAATGTAACCAGCAGTGCGAGACTTGTTGCTTATGGAGGTGAAGAAATTCTAACCGAAGGTTCAATGATGCTTTCATGTTATTTGGCCAAAAACTGTTACAACTTGTTATTCTATGCAGTCTGAAAACCAGTGCAATCTTTATTGGGTCTCAAAGATAGTTTAAGAATGAATATGTTTTCTTTTGCTAAAGAAGTTCCTCATGTGAGTGCAGTTCTAAGTTCTAATTTTTCAGAAACCATTTTCTCAGAGTATGCTGACGTTTTCAATGACAAATTGGGCAAACTTCCAGTTGTGTATTCTATGAAGGCAGACCCAGAGGCCACTCCAGTAGTCAGACCAGCAAGAAGAGTTTCGATAGCTATGCAAGATAAAGTAAAAGCTCAGTTGGATAAAATGGTGCAGCAGAGTGATTTGTCCAGTCACAGAACCAACTGAATGGGTATCATCATGGCAGCTGCTCACAAAAACGGCTCAGATGAAATCAAAATATGCATTGACCCAAGAGAATTGAACAAAGCAATAAAGAGACTGTATCATCCTATGCACACAGTTGAAGGAGTTGCAGCTCTAACACCAAATGCCACTTTATTTTCTGTTTTGGATACAGAGTTCATTTTGACAAGTGATGCTTGATCGCAAATCCTCATTTCTAACTACTTTTGGTACTCCATTTGGCAGATACAGATTCTTAAGGATGCCATTTGGAATAAATTCTGCAAGTGAAGTTTTTAGTATGCAATAGAACAAATGTTTTCGAATTATCCTTGTGCCATAATAGTGGACAATCTATTGGATGGAGGCAATGGTGAAGCAGAACATGACAGAAACCTTAAGAAAGTTCTAGACAGAGCACACAAAGTAAACTTAAAGCTCAATCCTCTGAAGTGCAAATTCAGACTTCCAGAAGTTACTTACATAGGACATTTGTTTACAAGTACAGGCTTGAGACCAGACCCGACCAAGCAATTAGCTATTCTAGAAATGTCAGCGCCAGACAATGTACAAAGTTTACAGCATTTTCTGGGCATGGTCAATTATTTAGGCAAATTTATACCAGACTTCAGTGAGAAGACAACATCTTTAAGAGAGCTAACGCAAAAATGTTGCATGGTCATAACTGGAACATCATCAGAAGGCGTTTGAAGACCTTAAGCAGAAAATTGCCACCTCACCTATGTTAAGATACTATGATGTGAACAAACCAGTTATTCTTTCCTGTGATGCTTCAAAATTTGGCCCAGGTGCAGCTATACATACATACATACAAATATTTCAAGCATGGGCATTAATGCCCTTCTAGCTTGACAATATACCAAAACACTTGTTCCCATAATAAGTGTCCAGGCTGTTCTTGAAAATATCTAAACTAGTACTTGCTTTAATATAATTTGGTAGTATGTTCTATGCATCAGCTGCTCTCTCAGAAAACCAGTTAGTGCACTTCTCATTCCTATAGAATCTTCTACATAGGTTGTCTGATGATTCTCTAGTACTTTTTGATAACCCAAACATTCTCAGAGGTAGTTGTCTTGAAATGCCCTATATACCTGAATAAGATCTCTTCGATATCTGTAAGAGACAATGTACAAGTTCAGATATTTTACTCTTTCATGATAACTTAAATTTTTACATCCATGGATGCCCTTGGTATATTTTCACCGTATTCTTTCCAGTTTACTCATGCTTATTTTCTTATAGGGTTTCCATATTGCTATTCCATACTCAAGATTGGATCTAATGTAACTAACAAATAATGACTTCATTATGTTTGATTTCCTAGACTTTATAAATCTTTTTATACAACCTATAGTTCTATAACTATCATTAACCAATTGGTTGACATGATTAGAAAAACTCATAGCTGAATCTATCCATATACCCAGGTCCTTAAATGAGTCTACAGTTTTAATCACTGTGTGCTGTATTAAATATTCACCTTTCAATTTATGTCTCCCAAATCTCATATGTTTAGTTTTTGATGTATTTATCAGCATATTATTCTCCTTTGCCCAAATTGTCAGTTTAGTCAAGTTATTTTGCAGACATGCCTTATCTGTAACACATGTAATCAGTTTACCCATACTTCAAGAGGGCAGACCAGTAATCTATGCATCTAGAAAACTAACCCAAACTGAGATGCAGTATGCACAAATTGAGAAAGAACTTTTGGCAGTAGTATTTTATTTGCATGCTCCAAGTTTCATGATTATATTTATGGCCAAGTTATTCAGATTGAAACTGGTCATCAACCTTTAGTCACAATTCTAAAGAAGCTTATGCATTCCACTCCAGTGAGATTACAAAGAATGATGCTTAAATTGCAAAAGTACAATTTCAAACTGGTCAACACCAAAGGCAAATTGCTGTATCTGGCTGATACTTTATCCAGATCTCCCAGAATTAAAACAGAACAGCTTGATGCAGAGAATTTTGACTCTGATGTGATGTCAGTGCGTAATTTTTCCACCACTAGATTTCATGAGTTAAGAGATCACACTAAGACTGATCTAGTTTCACAGAAGCTCAATCACTATATTAATGTCGGATGGCCATCAAAGCAATCTAGTGTATCACTTGAGGTGCAAGCATATTTTCCTTACAGAGATGAATTGTTGATGGACAATGGAATTATTTTCAAAAGTCCTAAAATTGTTGTTCCTGCTTCCTTACAACAAGAATATATTCAGATTTTGCATTGTGGTCACCCGGGATCCACATCCACTAAGAGAAGAGCAAGAGAATTAGTATTTTGACCTTTATTATCAAAAGACATTCCCCCGGATTCACAAATCCTCCATGTAAGACTTAATAAGTTTTACTCGGAGGCTGCAGTTGAACGGTATGATGTCAGTGTGCCATGAATATGCATGAGGGCATGCTGACCCAACCGTAAGTCCTACACAGACTGTGTAAGAAAGCAGGGGGCGTGTCCAACTGCCAAGCAGTCTAAATGTCCACGCCCCTGCAAGTGTTGAAAATAAAAGGAAATAAACAAGAGCGAGTCCACTCAAATGTCCCTGCACCCAACACCTCACTGTCTGATATTGCAAACCCCCATCACACATCTAAAACGCATAACATTAAATTTTTTTTTAATACTCAAAATAGCTGCCCCTATTTGCGCATGTGTGCGCGGGTGTGCCCATTGCTTAGCTACAGTTAGCAATTCTGACATGGAAGAGCATAAGAAAGAATGTTTATGCAAATCACACCAAATAGCAATAGCGTAATGGTAGAGCGTTCACACAAAGAAGAGGCATTCATGGTTCGAGTCCCACCACTCCCTTTCGTATTTATTTTTTAAATCAGTATATGGAATAATACCCAAAATATATGTTTAAACATAACTAAAAAGCAGTCAAATGGCCAATGTATCAGTGAATAAAATAGATATTTTAAAGGATCCCAATATAAAATTGCCCGCAGTTAAGCAGCGCTTCACCCAGCGCAATATACTTGCCCCTAGCTAACTCGCACTTTACCCAGTGCAGTGTAGTTGCCCATAGCTAAATCGTGCTTTACCCAGCGCAAAATAGTTGCCCAAAGCTAAATAGCACTTTACCCAGCGCAATTGGTTTGCGCAGAGGTGTGCGCCGCGCTAACCAGCGCACCATCGAGCAACGTGGAGCAACGTAGAACAAAGTTGCTTAACACAGCCATGCCCCCTAACTTGTCTGGACAGTAGTAAAATAAAATGCAATGATAAGGTTTGAACCCAGGACACTGTGCACTGTAATCAATGTACTGAACCACTAAGCCACGACAGCTTAGGATAAACTTCCACTGTTAACATATATATAGTAATAAATGTTTGATTAACCATTGCTAAGCAGGCCTGCAGTCAGCCGAGAATATTCAAAAATGGCCAATCACAGAAAAGTGCGGGAAATGCGGCATATTTAAGCCACATAGGCGGGAATACTCGCCATAACTGATTGTAGCTCCCATCTGCAGTTAGAATGTCTGGTACTGGAGAGGGTATACACTTTTGAGCGCAACACTGGGGCATCGAGGAGTCAAGATATATGGTTTGGCTCCTAGTCCATCGGCATGAGACTCGACTCCTGCAGGGCCAGTTCCAAGGAACGGAGTATAAGGCGGAGGCTTGGAACCGGTTGGCTCATGAACTCACCAGTGCCACAGGCGTCTCTCAGACTGGTGAGCAGGTCCGTCACCATCATGCAGACCTGAAGAGGCAGAAGCAGGACCTTCTGAACCAGTGGATCCAAGAGGCCCGTCAAATGCGGGATGCCCCACTACTAAGTAGGTAGCCATGGAATGCAGTATGTAAGATAAGCTAATATAGTCTAAATAATGGATAGGTATGTCTCAATATCCCTTTATTTACTCCACAGCTGCAGGTGCTCGTGCTATGAATCAGCAAGCCTATGTAGATAGGCTGAGCCACCAGGCAGGTTAGTAAATATTCTGCATGTATTGTTACATGATATATGTGAGTGAGCATGAGAAAAGTGTTTAAGCCCAATAATACAGCAATAAAATGTCCTGATTAAATCCTCTGCATGTACTGTTATATAACAAACGTCAGTGAGCCAGAAATAGAGTGTACTAACCCACCAATCAAGGTAAAATAATTCTGGAATACTATCCCTACATGTACTGTCATAACATATAAGTGAGCAGGCCTGAAAAAGAGTGTTGTAACCTATCAAGAAAGGTATAATATGTCCTGACTATGTCTTCCGTATGCATTGTAATAACAAGTAAAGGAGAGAGCCTATAGAAAAGAGTGTTCAATGTAATTAATAAAGGTATAAAACTTGGAGTGAGCCTGTGTCACTTACTTTGAAATGTTGTTGTACCCTTGCAATAAAAAATAGTACTGTTATATTAGGTGCTGTCAACCCACAGTTGTGCAGTCCCATAGGAAGTGGATGAAGGAAGTGGCAGTAGTTGTGAAGTATAAAACATTCATTCCCTGAATAAATCCTCTGCATGTACTGTTACATAACATAAGTCAAATAGCCAGGAATAGAGTGTAGTAACCCATGAATAAAGCAAAAACATGTCTGGAATAATATCTCTGCATGCACTGTCATAGATAAAAAGTGAGTGAGCCTGTAAAACTGTCTTGTAACCTATCAATAAAGGTATAACATGTCCTGAATAGGTCTGCTGTATGCAGTGCAATGTCAAATACAGGAGAGAGCCTGTAGAAAAGAGTTTTAATGTAAATAAGAAAGGTATAATACTTGCAGTGTGTATGTGCCAGTTACTCAGAAATTTTGTTGTACCCTTGCAGTGAAGAAATGTTACTCTGTTGTAGTAAGTGCTGACAACCCTCAGTAGTGCAGTCCCATATAAAGTGAATGAAGGAAGTGCCAGTAGCTGTGAAGTATGCAACAGTCCTAAACAGTTGTGAAATGGCTGACATGCATAGGTAAATCTGGCACACGAGTAGCCTGTCAAGGTATTAACCAGAAATGTTAGTGTGCTACCTGAAAAGTAGGGTTGTGTAGAAAACAAGTAAAAAAGACATGTGAACACATCCAGATGTGCAGATACATAAACAAGTCAATTTGATACAAGTATGCAGCAGTAACATCTGCATCCTGGACAGTTACCATGTCAGATATAGGCCAGGTATATCATGAAGTAGCAAAACCCATAACACAATCAAATGCGTGTTGCCTAGTGTAAGAATACATGTAGGGGATATACACCTGCAGTCAATAGGAATGTAGTGTACAGTTAAAGTACTAATAAGATGTTAATGGAGGTTTCTTTTTACACCCTACTCCATGTACATAAACAATGCAATTCCACACCTCAGTGGGTATGTCTAATCTCATAACATTTGTTGGGACATATGTCCTATTGTTATATAAAATCTGCACTTACTTTGATGCATGTCCTCTGTTAAAACACCACAATCTTGGTGGCCTGTTGCCACCAATCATCCCTGCATGCTGTTGGAATGTCCACTATTGTTCAATACATGCATGTGTTATGCTTGCTGTTCAACTGTTGTAACCCTGGTGTGCTGGGTTAATGGGAATATTACTGCATGCTGTTACAACTAACTTGCAATGCTGTTGTCTATGTTGTAATTAAACACACCTAATCACAGAATGTATGGGAAGGCCGGTCCCAGCAGACCCACCTGTCCCTCCTCAGCTGGCAGTTGCACCTGGCACCAGCAGGTCTGGTGCCCAGCCCGGGCCACCCTCCTCCGTAGGTTCTGTGCCACCTTCGGGTGGAAGCAATGCAGGGGATGGGGCTCGCCCCCCCCCCCTGCAAGCATGGGCGAAGAAGTGCCTCCTGTTACCCTCCAAAGGGTCCAGGTTGTGGTGCGTAGGGAGATCCAGTGTTTAGTCGCTGATCCCCTACGCCAGCTCGAGGCGAGAGTGGAGCGAGGCACGGGTGAGCCTGCCCCTCCAACACAGCCCCCAGCACAGCGACCCTCGGGTCTGTGAAGTTCCAGTGGTGACTGTCCATGGGTGGGGATCTCAATCCCACTGTTACCATCTGTGGGCTCATGGGCTTGCAATTTCCAAACATCCGTCCCCGTCAATTGTGTTCACCCACCCCATGTGTCATACTCCGCCCCTGTATGCATCTTGTTTGTCTTGTCTGTTTACCTACCCAACCTACCTCCCCAAATATACCTACTTCCTCTACCTCACTTTCCACTCTCCCCTGAAAAAAAAAACAAAAAACAAAAAGGGCAATCTGTACCCGAAAAAAAAATTACGCCCCATACATAGCTTTCCATTTCGCACACATATCCATTGGACATGTACACTGATAATTCTAATTGGCAGTACAACAAACTATGTTGTCCTCACCCCTCTGTCAGGAGTGGAAGGTTTCAAATTTCACTCCAAATTTTCAACATATGCACAGCTGTTGCTGGTAAAGAAATGGGCAGCTATGGACCTTCCCTACACCTGTCCTGCACATCCCGAGCTTGTTTTCCTACTGTCTTTCCCTCTCTGTGCCTCCTTTTACACCACTTTCCTATCTCCCCATTTTCTTTTCTTTCAAAGAAATTAGCACGGGGGTTAGCGGGAGTAAGCACTTTTAAGCAGTAGTAAGTGGGATTAAGCGAGTGTGCGCATGTGTGCACTTAGCTAAGCATCGCTAAGCGTCATGCAAACCTGCACAAACCCGCTTACAACTGCTTAAAAGTGCCTTAGTCACTCTATGGCAGGGCCCTTGTTCTGCTGAGCAGCAAAATAAAAAACCTCTGCCAGTCTCGAACCCCAGATCATTGACACAATAGACTGCATGAATTACCACTAAGCCACAGCAGATATACAAATAACTTTGTTCTGAAATAAATGTATCATGCATTACAATGAGGGAATGGAAATGGAAATTAGGAATGGTATAACACAAACCCTTTTCTGTGGGTCTTTACCAGCAGTGGATGTGGAATTGCATGACATGACTGTGAAAGGAGAACCAGCCATCCTAGCAGGGAATAATGTTACAGTAGCACCTTACAAACACCACACAGTATCAGACCAGGATAAATACTGGCCACAGGAATACAGTGCAATAACCACATTTGTATGGCAGTTAATTGTGTAAGTGAGAAAAAAGTACATACTCCCATGTATCCTGTGTTAGCATTTGGAGGGGTGCATACATGTCTACACTGAGATGTGTGTACTGGAAGCAGCAACATGCAAGTATGAGTACAACATGCATATAACTGGCTACAACCCTAGCATCAGATAAGAGACATATACCAACCTTCAGACTGACACAACGGTGTCCAGAGCAAACAAGCATGGGCCCCACCTTGGAAATCTGAAAGGGCTACGCCTACCTAACCTAGCATTTTATAGCAGTGGGCTGCAATCACAGTGAGTAATGCAATCACCAAACAGCAGGCTGCATGCAATTACTGAATGGTGGGCAGCAATTTGTGCAGAGGCTGTCACATGCACAAGTGCAGATAACTAGAAAAGCAGGCTGTACCTGCAGTCCACACATGCAATTATATCATTGCAGATGCTGTGAGATAGAGAGTGAGAGAGAGAGAGAGAGACACGGACACAGACACAGACTGAGACAGAGACAGAACAGAGTGAGAAACAGAGACCGAAGGTTAAATAGAGGGTGAAAACCCAAAACAAACCACCAATAAAAAAAAAAACTACAAAACCGTAATACACGGAGCAGGGAAATACAAAGGTAAGGTATGTAACTCACATGTATGTGTTGGCATGTTGTAGATGTTCCTGAAGAGTACTCTACACACTGCAAATCATCCATGTGTGGCAGCAGTATGTATCTATCTGTATCTGCACATGTGCATAGGGCAAGGGACATACTGCAACTGTTAGTGAAGGGTGGACAGCTATCTGTCAGTGAAGGTTGATATGTGCATATATCCATGTAGGTCATAGTGTGTGGCCTAGAAGACAGCATGCAGTGCGCAGGAGTGGCCTTAGGTCAACTGGTGCCCTAGGCAAAAGGGCTCCACGGCACCCCCTACCACACTTCCTGGTGCCCCCATCCTTGTGTCCACATAAATAGTGGAAAAGCACCCCTGCTAGAGTGGCGCCCTAGGCGGCCGCCCAGTAGGCCTATGCCTAAGGCCAGCTATGGTAGTGTTGATATATGTCATGTGGTGGTTAAATGCTGTGGGACAGATTTGTCAGATCTGCTGTGTTACAGACAGTGAGGCCTGCTAATGCTACAAGGGCTGAGGACACCCACATGCACTCTGCACAACACTGTGCAATTTAATCACATACCTGTACATCCCACAACTGTCGCATAAGTGATATTCCCACCATGAAAGGTGGAATGTACATGTGCCTATATGTGCATCCATGTGTATAGCAATGGATGTGTACATGTATGTGTATAGATATGCATATATATATATATATATATATATATCTATATATATATATATATATATATATATATATATATATATATATATATATATATATACATATACATATAGAGTGAGAGAGAGAGACAGAGAGACACAGGGTCATATGCACCGTAACAGGTGTGTGGTGACCAAGGCATGGACTGTAGACAAGTGTTGATACTGCAGTGCCATTCCACCTTACCAAAACAGTGTACCCATTACCTACCACATAGGTAGAGCTCTACCTAACAGTGAAGGTGTGATAAGGGAACATGGGACACAGGTGGACAGTAGCCTCCACTTTGATGAAGACAGTGCCACACTACACCTGTAATCTGTCTGTGTGGTATGTGTCATGACAACAGGTGTGTCATCTATGGAAGTATAGGGTAGAGTTCCCCTCTACTCATCACAATGCCCTGTGTGGTATGTACTTCACATGACAACTACACCAGGTGAACAGGCCACAGACAGACCTCCCAAAGGGTAATACTGTCCGCAAACAGATGCCCTATGCAGACTGACTCAGAAAACCACAACTACACTGTATTGCATAATGGCCACACAGAGGTGACCTCTGCCGGACATACAGAGGTATGTCACACCCATAGCTGGGTGACAACCACCATGGCAACATATCACATTCCCTTGGGGATACATGCTCTAGGGCCCTAAACCTTGTCAGCTCACTTAACAGTACATGCTGGAGGGATAGGTTCCCATCTCAGAGATATGCCATAGACTGGAATAGACCACATAGCAATAGCAAACAAGGCTCCTCCTTAGCAGTTGTTATAAATAACCCTGATGATTTTGTGGGAGATTGGTAATACACCCCAGGAAACACCACTGTGGTTCAGGTTGGCAGGGGCAAGTGAAATCAAAGTACATGTGTGTCAAAGGTCAGGGTAGCATATGGCTAGGCTACCGTAGGCCCTAGGGCCAATAGCATATTACCTACCTATGACACTATGCACTCACACATGTACTTAATGCAATAGCTGCTATGTGAGGTTGAATAAGTGTAATGCTGAATGTGTGCAAGGTCTGTAAATGTGTGATAGCTTAGTGTGATGTTGTATCTGACATGGTAGTGCCTATCCTAGCTGTGAGGACAGCAACTGATGTGTAATGTACTGTTAGGCAGACATAGTAGTACGGCATATGATGTGACATAGTTCTCCATTGACGAATGTGGTGTCTCATTGTAGGTTAAAGCAATACATGTATGCTTAGTGAGTGGTACTGCTGGTGAATCCATCACCAATATGAACTGTAGTACTACCTGAAACTGTAGGCCTAAACAGCACAGTATGGTGTGCGTTCACATTGCTTGGAAACACTGTCATGTGTGTTTCCTGTAGTCTGCACAGAGGACAGACTGCAGGCATAAGGGTGTATAAGTAGTGGCACACGGTACCGTGTGGTACACAGGTAATGCTCATCTGTGTTGGCATACAGTGGTGTGTTGTATGTTTGCCTGATGTGTGTGTGATTATGCCTGTACAATGGCTGCAATCATATGTGTGTTACAGGGTTAACGTGTGTATCCAGCAACATATATAGTCTGTTACAGCAGTATGCCACCTATAGTAACAACTGGACACATCTGTTAGGTATGGCTATGACATCAATGACTAGGGTGGTTGATTGGTGCTACTGTACCTGTACTTTACATCCATTGCAATGGATGACATCTCTGTTGGTGCATTGGTATGATATACACCCCTGTCTTGAGGTTGTGCAATGTGTCACAAACAGTGTATTGGGTACTGTTGTATAGTGGTGTGATATATAGAGTCTGCCAGGCAGTGTTAGTTAGTTGTGGCCTGAGAACCAATAAGTGGTATTGAACGTGTGTAACCTCTGACAGACAATAGGACGGTATATATGTCAGTAAAGTGATATCTGTGGGTAAAGGTGTAAAGTGTGCCACAGGACACTCTCACACATATTGTTCATATCTTTTTCAGCCAGATGACCCACCAACGCAACCCAGCGTACACAGTGGATGAGGTAGAGGTGATACTCGACAGCCTATTGCAGCAGTACACAATGTTCTTCTCCAGAAGCAGCCAGCACCAGCAGGAGCGGACTGCACTGTAGCAGGAACTTGTTAGTCAGGTAAATGACATAGGCATGCATAACCGGACATATTAGCAGGTACGCCATCACTGCAATGATTTAATTAGACAAGTCTAGTGGCGTGCATCTGATATCCAAAGACAGCAGCTTGCCATAGGTGGTGGGGTGGCCATTCATCCCCCCCTCACCAGAGCAGAGGAGCTGCTCCTAAGCGTGGTGGCTCCTGGACAACAGCTACATCAACCTCTGACATGTGTTGTAATGGAGGCCGGAGCCACCCAGCACATCCACCTGGAGCAAGCAGGTAACATGCCCTATCTGTAGACTACAGTTAACTGTATTGTTAGATTATGTGTACGTGAGATGTGTACTGTGTGTTTAGCAGTTCCGCTGCCTAGTTTTGTTCAGTAAGGATAGTTTGAATAATATCCCTACACCTGTGACTGTTGACTGTTGTTGTACTGCAGTTTAGCAAAGCCACAGCTGTGGCCACTGATGAACCCTCTCATATTCTCATAGGTCCTTCTGGTGTGATGGCAGGGCAGCCGATCCATGCTGGTGAGTGTGTTATACCTGCAATGCTGGTAATGAAATATGCATGTCATAGGTGAGGTGTAGGCCATGTACACGTAACACACCTACGCATAATGCATGCCGTGCATGTTTGCTGTGAGATGTTGCACAGCTCAGTAATGTCAGTAGCTTCCTCAATGACATGCAATACACAGAGCATGACACACAGTTGTGGCAACCCCATACTGCACATTGCATAGGCATAGTTGCAACACCTGTACACAACATAAGACATTTATCACATGCAGTACACAAACTTATGCTACATATGGCGTAACCACACACCCGCTGTAAGGTCACACTTCAGTATCCCACATGTCATCCACACACACATGCTGTACCTCAGGGGTAGAGGCCTATCATGGGGCTGTGCAACACTCTTCAACACATAACACAGTCATGTTAGGCATTGATCCCAACTGGGCACCTCATACACCCATGTACAAAGTGGCTGTGTAATAGTGAACGTATCCACAGCACTGCAGTTCAGGTACAGCATGCTAGGCGGTGGTCTGTCACACAGTAGTAGCTGTGAGTGACCACAAGATGGATGATGATGATGATGGCACATGGTACTACACCCCATCCGGTTACAGTGACCACAGTACTACACATAGCAGTCTTTGCTGTGCACCTCATTGTTCTGTGTGTGCAAACATATGCACCTATACACACCATGCATAGCATGTTGTGTGTGTGCTTACATATGCTAGTATACACATTTTGCACAACAGTCGCCATATGTACAAAGAGTCGCATATATGTCCTGGAATGCTATTGGGTGTATAGGTCACATGACACACATTGGGTATGTGTGGTGTTTAATGTTGCAGTCATGTAGCATGCCATGTCATGGCTGGCAACAACATATCTGCAATATGTCCCACATGCACCATAACCACTGTGCAATGTCCATGTCGTGCATTGGGATTCCTTCACGTCTACATGCACCACTCATCCCATGTCTGTACATTGCATGCATTTGCTACACCTGTGCCCACTATTATGTGCTATGGACACAGACACCATCATCAAACATGGCAATCTATGTGTCACACAGATAACACATGCAACCATGGTATGTATACCATTGAGTGATGGTGCACATGACATTGCAGAGCAAATAATACTTGCACAGAAATGTTGTGTCCATGTACACATTGTGTTCCAGGGTGTAGCCAATCACTGAACAACTACACACATGCATCAAAGCCATGTATAATGTCATTAGATAGGGCTGTCTACACTTGCACTGCATGGTGTTGAGCAACACATGGTCTGCCTGCTGACACATGTGTGGTGACTGTTTGCCTTGTGATACTGTCACCCACCATCACCCACTATTGTGTGTGTGTGTTGGATTGCTGGTGTGTGTGTGTGTGTGTGTGTGTATGTGCTGTGGAGAGCAGTGTATTTATGTGCATGTGTGCATGTGTGCATGTGTGCATGTGTTCATATGTTCATGTGTTCATGTGTGCATGTGTTCATGTGTTCATGTGTGTATGCGTTCATGTGTTCATGTGTTCATGTGTGCATGTGTTCATGTGTGCATGTGTGCATGTGTGCATGTGTGCTAACATCATGTACAGATTGTGAAGTGCGTTTCCTGTCTTCCTTCCACAGGTGCTGAGTTAGGCGTGGCTGAATGCAGCAGGGAACCTGATGTCACCGCCACTAATAGTGGAGATGATGATACATGTGTTGTGGCACAGGAAGGTCTGACAGGGTCTGTCGTTAGTCCACTAATCAACAGTACACAGTGGTCAACCCCATCTATACACACACTCATACTGCCAATACATCCCTCGTCACCAATGGCCATAGCTGAGGGACAGCATACAGTTGGCATTGACCAGGAGAGTGTGGTACCTATGGCATGTGCATCTCCTCACAGCAGCCATAGCTGGATTACCAAAACGGTACCACATAGGCAGATGTCCAGGGGTTCTCGGGGGAGCACCACTGGTCGTATTGCCCTGGCAGACATGCCCCCGGAGGTATTACAACCTCCAGTATGTTCTGGGCTGTAATGCAGGCACAGGCACGTAAGGAACGGTACACCCGATAGGGACTAAGGGCGCAGAGGGCCCATTACATTGCTATCAATGACAGCATCTGTGACCTTGCCAGTGCCATCCGGAATTACACCGAGGTCATTGATAGCCATTGGAGGGAAACATTAGATGTCCTCCACAATATGTTAGCCATGAGCCAGGACCATGCGGGAAGGATGAGAAGCTGACGCGAACGCATGCCAGCAACAGCATCAGCTGGCAGTCGTCACGGACGGACCATGGATCACAGCCGCTCCCGTAGTGGCAGTACCAGCCCCAGCAATGCTGGGGCTGGCCTGTCCATTGACCATCCTACTAGACCACGTGCACGTGGTGCTGACCAGTCCCAGCAGGGACATGGGTCCAGTCATCATACCTCTGCCTCTGATGATAGCACCCAGTCAGGGTTGGTACCCGATACTGCCCATAGCACCCCTGCTAGGCACAGGTACTGTGTCCGTGGCTGGAGACAGTGATCTGTATGGCCTAGCAGGTACAGTCTGTGGCTGTCCCACAACTGCCCGTATATGGCAGCCACATGGTGGAGTTGTGTGCATGCAGACACACACACATTTACCATACAACTAGGGCTCACACATACACACACACACACACACACACACACACACACACACACACACACACACACACACACACATACACACACATTACATCAACATTGGCCCATGCAGTGCTGTTGTCCCTCACACACACACACACACACACACACACACACACACACACACACACACACACACACACACACACAGACATGCCGATTGGATGGGTCAATGTCAGGCTCTGGCAAACCTACAACACACCCTGTGCATATGATGACACCTGTGCCACCTCCTGTCATCTGTCACATTGATGCAGGAATAGGCTAACATGGCTCTGATGCACAGGGTGACATTATAGCAGTGTAGCAATAGTAGTAAGTTGCCAACAGGAAGGTGTACTGATATCCTTGTAGGTATATCTGAGCAGGCATTATGCATCACAGCTCTGATAGTCATTGTAGCATTGTTTACACCAGTGTTAGGTCTGAGTATGTATTGTCCACCCATGTGCCACTTGGCTGAAGTGTACAGTGTTGCCAGCATGTGTTAGTGAGCGGACAGTATGTGTGTGATGTGTGCATTACAAATTAGCAGGTGTACATCTGTGAACATGCTGTGTGCGCACTGTCTGCATGTACGTGCATAGTGGACACGTGGGATGTGCAACATACCCTGTTCTACACATTGTTAACATCTCATGGTATCTTTCAATGGCCAGTATGCATTCTACTACAGATATGTACTAACATGGGTACACATGTGTGTATGACATGGGTTGGCACTATGCTGTGGGTGATACTGTTGATATCTGTCAATGATCTGCAATTTGGCAGTATACACCACCTCAACAGCATGACTATAACCAATCATTAGATGATGTCCTGACAAATGTCTCACAGTTGTAGGGAACTCAGTAACAGTTGGATCCTTCCAGTACTATACTATAACAGTAACCAGTGGTATTGACCACCACACGTTCCTGGGACCACACCTATGTGGCATATAGCCCTCTTAGGTACATGCAAACATACTAGGGATATGTCCATCCACATCTGGAAATGCATGCATTGGCCTACACTGCATTCCCCGGATGGGACGCATATCCTACACAAGGGTATCATACAGACATAGCTGTTGTCCAATACATGCTGTATAGCAGTACGCCGTCTATGGCATAGTCATCCACATTTACTATACATACTATCCCGACAGTACCACATAGGTGGTAGCCCTGAACATGCATGTTGGGTACCAATGTGTACAGACAGACACATGTTATGTCATCTGTCCCTTGGTATCCACATATCCATAGGTATTGTGGGGTCCCTCTGTGTTTCTCATAACACATTAGGGGCCTGCATGCATATCCACAGGGCTGGTGCACACCTATAATGACTGTCCATTATTGCCAGTCATTGTTGTGTATGAACATGTCTGACATATACCCCAGCAATTACCCTTGCTCACAGTACTCTATAGTACGTGTCATGGGTGTGTGTGGCAGGGATGTTCTTGGCCACAGAACACTACATTGGCCGGTCTTGACGCATACATACATATGTGACCTATGATCTGAGAAGCAGCGGCACAATCTGTCGGAGGTTACAAATGTATTCATGTAGTATGCAGGCTTCACACCTATGTACTGATTGAGGTCACATGTACACAAATCTATTTGACACGCAGATACTCGATGTGTGCAATGCACATACTGTTTGAAACATATGTCATACCGTAGTAAAAGCAAAACCCACACTGCGTTGACTACCTGTGGCACACACACTCAGCATTTGCAGGACTCAAGCCCCTACCTAACTATGTTATGATGCTAGAGAGGTACGCATTAACATGGCACGCTATATACATTACTGGGCGGTTTCTGTTCTCCTTGAATATTTGTAGGATGCTGACATCATCAGACTTTCCGAAGAGGGATGTACCTCTTTTAAAATGTGTTTTCACAGTCTCCAAAAAGGCTACTCCTCTCAAAGGAAATAACACACATACACACACCCCCCACACACACACTTGGCATTTGCAGGACTCAAACCCCTACCTGACTATGTTATGACACTAGTGAGATACGTATTAACACGACGCGCTATTTGCTTTACTGGGAGCATTCATTTCCAAAGCTCTATTTGTAGGATACTGACATCATCACACTTGGCAAAGAGGTATTCACCACTCCTAATGTGTTTCCACAGTCTCCAAAAAGGCCACTCCTCTCAAAGCCAATCACACACACACGCACTCACAGGATTCAAACACCTACCTAACTATGTTATGATACTAGTGAAATATGCATTAACACGACGCGCTATATGCTTTACTGTGTGGTTTCTCTTCACATGCTATATTTGTAGGTTGCTGACATCAGACTGGACATGGTAATGTGTGTGCACTTAGTGTTATGCAATCCCAGGAATGAACCTTGTGGGTCAGCAGGTGTGAGCATCTTGAACAGGAATAAACAATTCATACCTGGTGTGATCTATCTGTGGACAAATTACCATTCCTTCATATGACAATACATATTCATGCACGGATTGTAGGTTTTGTGGATACAACATGTGCCTGTGATGTTGGTAAAGGGCTATTCAAAGTCTATGTGGGACCTGTGTTGCTCCTGTCAGTGATGTATGTCCTGGGAGGCTGCCTTGCAAGATATCTAGCAGGTTTGGGGAACATGATGTGCTCATTAACATATCACAGACATTTAGGTTGTGTGTTTGTCAGTTTACAATATCTCTCTTCCTGACTGTAATCATGATGGACTCCATGGACTAGCATTTCAGACTTCGTAGGCTTATAGGAATATAGTTCCCATGGTGTATTGTGCACCAACACTTGTGGGGTGTGTCACATGTTGCTGAAACACATTCAACAGTGTAAGATCCTGTAGAGAGTGTGGGGCTCAACAGACTGTTCAGGTGCAGTGCCTGTTTGTCCTGTCATTCACTTATGGCACATATGGGGAAACAATGTTATCCACATGATGGGATTCATTTGGCATTGGAAGGACCAGTTTACACATTCTACATGTGATATCTCCTGGTATGATGTTAGGGCCTTTTGTCACTGGGAGGTGGGTATGTATGCATGGGCCTGTCTGACAGGATGTTGACATTGTCAGTCAGGTACAGTTGACCCTGACTCAGGACATATATGACTGTACATCAATATTTTTGACATAGCTGAAGGAGGTGTAATGTTTCTGTCTGTACTCCTTTGCAGATTATCTTTCCACAGCAACAACAAACCTGAACTCTAAAACCCTGTTATACTCTTTTACACACTTGACACACTACTGATCCTTTGTGATCAGTCAACAGTGTATGTCATCATCATATCCTGGCATGTCCAAAGGTCAGTTTTGTGTGTACTCTCCAGTCCAGCTGGTGCATATTGGAATTCTGACGCATTGTTACAACTGCCTTATGTACACAGGTAACACTGTCCTCCTACCAACAAACTCAGATATATGTAAAAGGTGCAACTGAATAGACAGACAGGAGGCTGAGCTCTCCCAAGCCATGACTGGCACAGTCTATCGGGTGGTGAAGGTAACCACACACACCACAAATACAGTCGCACATGCACCTATGACAACAGCAAACCATATACATTGACACACAATGACATACCTGGAGCATCTAAATATACTCTGCCTAAGCAGCTGAGACATCCAAAGCAGACACACAAACAACTGCTAACACACAACCATACACACATATCACATAGTTCACAAAGTAATTGTGCCACACAGTCACTGCCCTTAGGCCTACACAACACACCTCATACACG
This sequence comes from Protopterus annectens, assembly GCF_019279795.1. Classification (NCBI taxonomy): domain Eukaryota; kingdom Metazoa; phylum Chordata; order Ceratodontiformes; family Protopteridae; genus Protopterus; species Protopterus annectens. The sequence continues at coordinate 836,862,715 of NC_056739.1, forward strand.
TGTATTAGGTGACTGTAATAGTCGGTCACACTGACATCCCACTCACCAGGCTGAACAAGGTGATGGTCACTTTGTGCTGTGTGTCGGGTGCCAGGATATGCCACATGACACATGCACTGTTGTCAGTCCACTGCAAGTACAAATATGGCTCCATCATTGACCATTCTGGTGTGTAAACCCTCAGACGTTCCTCCCTGGACTACATGACAAGAGACATAGAGGAGCTCTCTGATCATGTAGCCCAGGACAGTATGACCCTGACCTTGTGTAGCATCTTACCCTCACCAAGTACTATGTCACAGTATACAGATGACATGATCACTTTTAACAGTTGTCTAACATATTGTCATTCACAGGGGATCCAGTGCCTGTCGGCCTGGGATTACATGCTCAACAGGCCATGTACATTTGCTATGGACACCATGCACCTGTCATCCCTAGGCTTTCACAGACTGCCTTAGGCTCTTGACACACACATAGTGGCTGTTTGAAGCTAGGGTCAGAAGACATAACCACAGCCATAGACATTACAGGGTACAGGAAACGGAGAGTGATGGTGCTCAACAACTGATGTCTAACCCTCAGAATGCATGCACTCAGGACTCAGATCAGTATGGAATCTGTCGATATATGTGCAGTAACAAACACCTGGTTCAGGCTCACAAAAGCACAGCAGCACTAACAGGTTTTACATCATACCATGGTTTTCAGACACAAGACTCGGACCGGACAACAACAATAGGGGGGGGTATCCATATACATCATTCATACATACACCTCCAGGTTGGTATCAGTACACAAAGCATTGGGGAATGTACATGTGCAACTGAGGGTGGGCAAAACTGCATTTCAGTTTGTAGACTGTTACAGACCACACTCCCAAACTTGGGCACAACAGTCGTTATTCCTGGGAACACTGAGGAATGTGAAGGTCTCACCAAACAGCATTATATTGTGTGACTTCAAATACATAAACATTGACTGGGTATACCACTCAAGCACTGACACCCTCGCACAACAGTTGCTAGGATTGTTACACTCAAATGATATGGCAGACCTGGTCACCACACCCACAGGGGATTAAACATATGGGACCTGATCATCACCCACATGGAGACTCTATGTTCCACAACAGAGATATACCTGCAATTGTTAAGGTTGGAACATACATTCATCTCATACATATCCCATACACACACACATCCTATGTGATCTCAGTGACATACTTCTCATGAGCAAACATCACACTTGTACAAACTGAGGTGGTATCCCTCAATGACCCTGGGACAGTGTTAATTATGACTCAGACCACTTCATACTTTACAAGCACATTCTATGGACAACTACTGAAATGCATGGATCATGCTATCCCAGATAACTAAAATACTCACTCCTCCAAATGCAGGGGACGTGTCTACTGGACCACGGCCATTACTGAGCTATACAGGGACAGGAGAAGGCTACAACATTATAGAGCACAATCACAATCAGGAAGGCATCTCTGATCAGTACTATGGTATAGCTACGATCACTTATTGATTCATCTAAGGCCAACTTCTAATGGACACTTGCAACAGACACTATGGACAATCACAAGGCCTTATTTAGTTATGTCAGGGACCTGGGTGGGAACTCACAGATAGGTTCATAGGTTCATAGGTTCATACTAGGCTATCTGCCCGAGGGCATTTACAAGCCTAGCCCATCGTTTTGTGGCTTAGGCCACCCCTTTAGTATGGGGAACTATACCCATTATTTTTCTGTGCCTCTGTCGAGCAGTGACACTGAGGTAATCCCTGGGGTATATCAGCGATCTCCCATCCATTGGTCAAGATTTCTCTTGAACAAGGCCAGCGAGGTGCTCTGCCTCACATGAACGGGATTTTGTTCCACAGCATAGGGAGTCTTTGGGTGATGAATCTATCGCTCCAGCACGTCCTATTAATAGCCGTGTCAAGGTTTAAGTCTCCGCCCTTGTGGCTCTGATGGATCTAGATTTTTTGAGGTGATGCATATTCATCAAATCTGGGTTTGACATGGCCTTGTATGTTAGGCAAAGGTCACCTCTGAGCAAGCGATGGCGACTGAATAGAGCTGGAGTTCTTTCAGTCGGGCAGCATAGGACAGATTTTGAGACCCTTTATCCTTTTGGTGAGGAACTTTTGTGGCCTCTCCAGCTGCTGCAAGTGTCGGGTCAGATACATTCCGAATGGGGCATTGTACTCAATCATTGGTCTGATGGTGATGAGTAAAGGGAGACTATGACCTCCCTTGATCTAGATGAGAATCCCTTCATGATAAGGTGGGCAATGTAGAAGGTCTTCCTAACTACTTTAGCTACATGGGTGTCGAATGACAGACTACTATCAACCTGGGTCCCCAGGTCCTGATAACTTCTTCTGTGCTCAGTGGATTGCCACCTATTTGGTAGCTAGGGGTAACCTTGTTTTTCCCGAAGGGTATGACTATGCATTTTTGGCATTTAACTTTAGGCCGTGGCTCTGGCACCAGTTATCCGTTTCTGTGAGACCCTTCTGAAGGATATCTGTGTCAGATGTGTTTTCTACTATGGCGCCCAGTTTGCAGTCATCTGCAAACTTTGTCAGCCATAACCCTCCTGTGTTTGCTTGTACTTGGAAAAGTAGATGCCAAACAAGAGTGGGCCCAGGACTGAGCCCTGTGGGACACCACTTGTGACAGGCTTTGAGTCTGACATGGCGCCAGCAGCTCTGACCCTGTGGGTTCTGTCACTCAGCCAGTTTGCAACCCATCTTGTGATGTATGGGTTGACATTTAAGCTGATGAGTTTTCAATGATACCGAATGGGGTATTGTATCGAGCCTTAGCCAGATCGAGGTAGGCTGTATGGACTGCCTTTCCCTCATCAATGGCTTTGGTGACTGTTTGAAAAAGTCAACCAAGTTTAAAGGCATGATCTGCCTTTGACAAAGCCAAACTGGGTTGGATCCAAAGTCTGCAAATTCCTATGTCTTTATTTATGAGGTCCATTATGATCCTCTCCATGGCTTTGCAGATAAGGCTTGTCAAGCTAATGGGCGGTAATTTCCAGGGTCGGTGGAGGCACCGCCTTTGTGAAGTGGTACCACAGTTGCAGTGCGCCACTCCTGGAGTGCGTATCCAGGTAAGACTTTGATTAAACAGCTGTCCTAGCTGTGGGTTTAATTCCTCATTGAGTTCATGGAGCACACAGCGGGGACACCATCAGGTCCCATGGATGCTGTGTTTTGCTTTGGAGAGAGCAGTTCTCACTTGGGCGCTGGAGATGTTTGGGGGGCTGCAATCGTTTGGTATAGATATCTCTCCTTTTTGGGGAGGGAGAAGTTTGCACTGAACCTGTCAGCCAGTATGTTGGCAATGTCTGTAGGATCAGTAATCTTCACATCATTTTGAACTAGCTCTGAGCATATCTGGGTTTCCTCCCAGGTTTCTTATATAAAAGAAGGCCTTATGATTGTCTTTTGAGTCTTTAGCTATTTTCTCTCGAAATTTGCTTTGGATGATTTTATGAGAGCTCTTAGTTTTTACTTATAGTGATCAAAGGGTGTCTTACCTTTTAAGGATTTTGCTCTATCTTGTAGTAGCTTCCTCCTTTTGTTGTAGAGTTTGTTTATGGCTGGGGTCCACCAGACTGGATGCTTGCCTTTGGTACAAAGAGTCTTTGTTTTGCTTGGGATTGCCTTATCCATGCAGTCCTGCAGGTGCTGGTAGAAGGCATTTGTAAGTGATTCAGCGGCTTGAGTACTGTTTTCCGCGGCTCGGGGGCCTTAAAGGAGACCACACTAGTCTTTAGAAGTGTGAAGTCGGCTTTGAGAAGTTCTTTACTGTGGTCTTTTTTATTTCAGGTGGGGTGGGATGAGGACCTCCAGCGAGATTAGTTGTGGTCTGATCTCACCAGTGAGGGTACACCTCCGGTGTTGAACATTGTGCTCCCATGTTCGTGATGATGAGATCAAGTATGTTATCTCCTCTTGTGGGGATGGTGACTAGTTGTTCCATGGCATTTGAGTTTATGAATTCCAGGAACTTTTGGGCTAGGGTGTTTGGGCTTGAGTAGTGTTCCCAGTCTATATTAGGGTAATTGAAGTCACCTAGTATGATGGTGTTTGGTGATACATTTATCCCTCTAGTGTTTTCAGGAAGGCCATGTGAGGTTCCTGAGTTTGTGAGGGTGGCCTGTAACATGCTACAATTTGCAGAGCAGTCTTGCCTATGGTTAATTGCACCTGGATGGTCTCCGATGCATCGTGCGTTGCCACCAGTCTTGAGGTGTGGGTGTCCTTGATGAATATGGATACCCCCTCCTTTCTTGGTATTGTCCAGATTTTGGGGCGGAGCATGATATGAGGTAAAACCTGATAAGCGGGGTGCTCTCAGGAGCCTTGAACCAGGTTTCTGTCACAGCACAGACATCGATGTTCTCCATACTGAGAAGGGCCTCAGTGCGTGCATTTTGAGATTTAGACTTCTGGCATTGAGCAGCATTACCCTTAGTTTTTTCCTTTTTTGTGTTCTAGGGTGGTAGGTTTAGAATTTGAGCCTTGCCTAAAAAGGCACTATGGGGTGGCAAGAGCCTTTGCCAATATCCGGAATCCAGGGGTGACAGGTGCAAGCCGTCCCTTGCGAGAAACAGCGTGGCTTGTCCAGCATGTCATCCCAGGCAGACAGACACTGGATCCCCTTTGAATGACACCAGTGTTTAAGCCAATTGTTAAAGCTGATCATCTTATCTCTGTATTGTGGCATCATTCTTGGTGAAGGTAGGATACTGCTCAAGGTCAGGGTCATACCTGTCTGGGCTACATAATCAGAGAGCTCCTCAATGTCTCTTTTCATGTAGTCCAAGGAGGTGCGTCTCAGGTCGTTTACACCAGCGTGGACAATGACTGAATCATATTTGTACCTGCTGTTGAGAGACCTGAGTGCTTGCGTTATGTGGCGGATTCTAGCGCCCGACAGGCAGCTTACTGTGACCTTCTCCTTACTCAGTCTGGTGGCGGGGCGTCAATGTGTCTGACTATGGAGTCACCAATGACTAGTGTGTCTGGCATTGTGTTTGGCCTTAAGGGCTGTGACTGTTTGACACTCTGACTGTGAGGTCTATGTGTTGCAGGTGTTGTGTTCTGAGGTGGTGGTTGTTTGGGTGTCTGCTTTGGTGGCCTCTGCTGTTTTGGTAGATTTTGATCAGAGCCTCCAGTATGTCTTTGTGTGTTTATGTGTATGATTTGAGGTTGTAATGGTAATATGTGAGACTGGGTCTATAGTGTGTGTGGTAACCTTCTCCTCCTGACTGGTCTTGCCAGTCCTATGTTGAGAGCTCAGCCTCCAGTTTGGCCGTGTAGTTGCATCTCGCATGTATTTGTGTTTTGTGGGAGGAGGAGAGGGTTGTCTGTGTACATGAGGCAATTGTAACATTGCCTCAATATTCCCAGGTTCACCAGCTGAGCAGGAGAGGACACTAGCAACTGATCCCTCGACATGCTAGAAGGAATAGACAAAAAACTTTAAAAAGATTCCGGGGGCGTGGGTGACCGAGAAATGGGGGTTGCTTTTGGGGTACTATCTATGACAAGAGTGCCGTATCAAGGTAATAAGTACTGTAGGAGCAAGTGCTACGTTTAACAGATAGAGAATAGTCTACTTGAGTCAAGTAGAGATGATCTTTTAATTATAGGATCGCTGATTAGATCAGTAGTATAGTTCGAGGAAGGTAGTTTTAAGGAAAATTTGAAGAGTGGACTTTAGGTAGCCGAATAGCTTAAACCTGCTTAACGGGCGCTGCCTAGTGTGCAACAGTAGCAACTCCGGCTAAATCGGGGCTCATCGCGCTAAAGCGTGCTTTATAGCAGGGGCTGGATAAGACAGGAAATGACCCAAATTGGCCAACAAACCACAAGTCACTGCCCTAAACCACTCCTCCGAGGACAAATGAAGGAGTTATGGAAATGACCCTAGTGGCCAATAAAACTACAGTTTCAAGTCAGTAACCACCTCTCCGGGGGCAGGAAGCTGCTCAATGTTAGTCACTCCCACTGATAAACACAGAGACCCTCCTTCAGCCCAAGCAAAAATGGCCTCACAGAAACTTTCAAACAGTTCAGGAACAGCAAGCCTGTAACTGAACTTTTTTAACTCTCAGAAAAGTGGGAAAAAGCAAGATTTTTTTGTTTTGTTTTTTACAGAGATAGCAGAGGTTCACAAGTAATATCAAGTTATAACAGTGCAGTAAATGACCCACACAAGAGTGCTAGGTCAAGGACAGAAAATATGCAAGTTTTAAGAAAAAACGATTTAAAATTAAGTGCAAACAGGAAATTCAGCAAACAGCTTTTGGTTGTGCTCTAAATACAGCTACTAATACAGAAATCAAGTTTAACAAGCCAGAAAATGCTCAAGCTAGGCAGCTATGCAGAAAAACTTAGCAAATAAACAGAGAAAAATACTTAAAATCTCAAAGTGGCTCCTTCTTCTCTCAGCGTTTTCCTCTTGGAGGGTGCTTCACCAACAGCCAACAAGCCTGAAAAGACAGCTCAAACCACGAGGCAACTAGGTTTTAAGAGAGGAAGATGAAGGAGTTATGGAAATGACCCTAGTGGCCAATAAAACTACAGTTTCAAGTCAGTAACCACCTCTCCGGGGGCAGGGAAGCTGCTCAATGTTAGTCACTCCCACTGATAAACACAGAGACCCTCCTTCAGCCCAAGCAAAATGGCCTCACAGAAACTTTCAAACAGTTCAGGAACAGCAAGCCTGTAACTGAACTTTTTAACTCTCAGAAAAGTGGGAAAAAAGCAAGATTTTTTTGTTTTTGTTTTACAGCGATAGCAGAGGTTCACAAGTAATATCAAGTTATAACAGTGCAGTAAATGACCCCACACAAGAGTGCTAGGTCAAGGACAGAAAATATGCAAGTTTTAAGAAAAAACGATTTAAAATTAAGTGCAAACAGGAAATTCAGCAAACAGCTTTTGGTTGTGCTCTAAATACAGCTACTAATACAGAAATCAAGTTTAACAAGCCAGAAAATGCTCAAGCTAGGCAGCTATGCAGAAAAACTTAGCAAATAAACAGAGAAAAAATACTTAAAATCTCAAAAGTGGCTCCTTCTTCTCTCAGCGTTTTTTCCTCTTGGAGGTGCTTCACCAACAGCCAACAAGCCAGAAGAGGCGCTCAAACCACGAGGCAACTAGGTTGTAAGAGGAGAAGATGAAGGAGTTATGGAAATGACCCCTAGTGGCCAATAAAACTACAGTTTCAAGTCAGTAACCACCTCTCCGGGGCAGGGAAGCTGCTCAATGTTAGTCACTCCCACTGATAAACACAGAGACCCTCCTTCAGCCCAAGCAAAATGGCCTCACAGAAACTTTCAAACAGTTCAGGAACAGCAAGCCTGTAACTGAACTTTTAACTCTCAGAAAAGTGGGAAAAAAGCAAGATTTTTTTTTGTTTTGTTTTTACAGAGATAGCAGAGGTTCACAAGTAATATCAAGTTATAACAGTGCAGTAAATGACCCCACACAAGAGTGCTAGGTCAAGGACAGAAAATATGCAAGTTTAAGAAAAAACGATTTAAAATTAAGTGCAAACAGGAAATTCAGCAAACAGCTTTTGGTTGTGCTCTAAATACAGCTACTAATACAGAAATCAAGTTTAACAAGCCAGAAAATGCTCAAGCTAGGCAGCTATGCAGAAAAACTTAGCAAATAAACAGAGAAAAAATACTTAAAATCTCAAAAGTGGCTCCTTCTTCTCTCAAGCGTTTTCCTCTTGGAGGTGCTTCACCAACAGCCAACAAGCCTGAAAAGACGCTCAAACCCTGAGGCAACTAGGTTTTAAGAGGAAGATGAAGGAGTTATGGAAATGACCCTAGTGGCCAATAAAACTACAGTTTCAAGTCAGTAACCACCTCTCCGGGGGCAGGGAAGCTGCTCAATGTTAGTCACTCCCACTGATAAACACAGAGACCCTCCTTCAGCCCAAGCAAAATGGCCTCACAGAAACTTTCAAACAGTTCAGGAACAGCAAGCCTGTAACTGAACTTTTTAACTCTCAGAAAAGTGGGAAAAAAGCAAGATTTTTTTTGTTTTGTTTTTTACAGCGATAGCAGAGGTTCACAAGTAATATCAAGTTATAACAGTGCAGTAAATGACCCCACAAAGTGCTAGGTCAAGGACAGAAAATATGCAAGTTTAAGAAAAAACGATTTAAAATTAAGTGCAAACAGGAAATTCAGCAAACAGCTTTTGGTTGTGTTCTAAATACAGCTACTACTAATACAGAAATCAAGTTTAACAAGCCAGAAAATGCTCAAGCTAGGCAGCTATGCAGAAAAACTTAGCAAATAAACAGAGAAAAATACTTAAAATCTCAAAAGTGGCTCCTTCTTCTCTCAGCGTTTTTCCTCTTGGAGGGTGCTTCACCAACAGCCAACAAGCCTGAAAGATGCTCAAACCACGAGGCAACTAGGTTTTAAGAGAGGAAGATGAAGGAGTTATGGAAATGACCCCTAGTGGCCAATAAAACTACAGTTTCAAGTCAGTAACCACCTCTCCGGGGGCAGGGAAGCTGCTCAATGTTAGTCACTACCACTGATAAACACAGAGACAGATTCCAGCCCAAGCAAAAAAGGCCTCACAGAAACTTTCAAACAGTTCAGGAACAGCAAGCCTGTAACTGAACTTTTAACTCTCAGAAAAGTGGGAAAAAGCAAGATTTTTTGTTTTTGTTTTTACAGAGATAGCAGAGGTTCACAAGTAATATCAAGTTATAACAGTGCAGTAAATGACCCCACACAAGAGTGCTAGGTCAAGGACAGAAAATATGCAAGTTTAAGAAAAAACGATTTAAAATTAAGTGCAAACAGGAAATTCAGCAAACAGCTTTTGGTTGTGCTCTAAATACAGCTACTAATACAGAAATCAAGTTTAACAAGCCAGAAAATGCTCAAGCTAGGCAGCTATGCAGAAAAACTTAGCAAATAAACAGAGAAAAAATACTTAAAATCTCAAAAGTGGCTCCCTTCTTCTCTCAGCGTTTTTTCCTCTTGGAGGGTGCTTCACCAACAGCCAACAAGCCTGAAAAGAAGTTACTGCATAATTACAAATGATACAATGAACCCACTGACATTGTGAACATTCTGGACAACAGGTTCAGTGTGAACATGTGTGTGCTGCCCTCTCCATAGCAGCCAACACAGCATCAGTGGGACCAGATGGTGTCCCAGATTGTGGCATACACGAGATTCATGACAAACTTCACACTCACATTATGTCACTGTTCAGTATCACAGTTACTACAGGATGTGTACCCATGGAATGGCATACAGTTATGGTGTACCTGCTCCACAGTGCTGGTGCCACAAGGGACCCTGGACATTATCCCACTATATGCCTAACTATCCTGGTCTGCTATGCTATGGAGTGTATTATCATGAAACACATACACATACACATTGTGAACCTACAGACACTGGATCCTACACAATTTGGTGTTGTTGTGGACATATCTTGCCTCTTGCAGATGTTTGATGTATTTAAACAGTTAACAGGTCCATAGACATACACAGGGTTGTCCACACAGCCTACCTGGAGCTCACACACCACTTCTACACAATACCCCACTTGGTCTTTACACATTAGATCACTGGATTCAATATCTACACATATGTCACAAGATGGATTGCTAACTGGATCATGGATAGCACACACAAGGTCAGTATTGCAGGCGCCATGTCTGACTATACACCAGTTATACATGGCATCCCACAGGGCTCAGTCCTGGGACCTCTTTTGTTCTGTATATATTTCTGATACATACTGGCTAACACAGGAGGAATATGGATGACCATGATTGCAGATGACTGCAAACTGTGTGCCATAATCGATTCCACAGCTGGCACAAGCATCCTCAGAAAGGGTCTCACAGAGACGGATGACTGGTGCCAGAGCCATGGCCTACAGCTACCTTCCTTTAGATGCATAGTCATCACCTTTGGTAGTAACATTGTGCACACACATTACCACATAGGTGATGATACATCACGTACAGTGTGTGTGATTTGTGATTTGTGGACATGAATACTTAGTACTCTCGCCTTTGACATTCACATTGCCAATGTTGTTGGACACACCTTCTATTTAGCCAACCTTATCCCATACGGTTTTACATCCAGATCAGGTGGGGTCATTGTGACCCTATAGTCATCAGGCACATGCTTGGATACAATGCCCCATTTCGGATGTACCTTACCCAACACCTGCAACAACTGGAATGTACACAGATTTACATAACCAAGTGGGTCTAGGGACTCACACAGATGGTATGCACAGTTTGGCTATGGTGACCCCAGCTCTCCTCAGTTGCTTACTGCCTACTTGGATGCAGTCTGTGCCTTTTGTTTGAAGCCATGTCCATCATAGCATTGATGGACAGGCTCCACATGAGGATATCAAAGTCCCTTACAGCTACATGCTCCAGGGACAGGTACATGAGCAATGATGTTAATAGGACATGCTGGAGGGGCATATTACCATCACAGAGGCTCCAATCACTCAGGAATGTGATCACAGTCCCATATATGCAAAGACCCACGCTGACCACCTACAGGTGACATCTTCACAGGTGGATGGGTGATCGTATGTTTAGCCCTGGGATATGTTATGGGTCCTTGCTAGACAGAGGCAGAATGAAATGAACATATGTGAGATATCTTGTGTGACCTACTATTAATAGGCACAGCCTACTGATCTAGCTTGGTTGCAGAATACAAACACACTGTGGCTAGGCTTCTACATACCCTGGGGCAGATAGCCTAGTGTCAACCTCTGAACCTATGCTAATGTTCGGGATGCACATTGTTCAGTGATGGTACTGATTGCAGGTTTTGTTTCTTCTTTGCTTTACCACTTCCTATGAACAACCTAGGTTTCTGCATAACATATTTGATTGTGACATGATTTCACTATATTATATTGTGTCTGTTGTCATATCACTGTGTGCACATGGTGGATTGGTGAATAGTGTGAGGTTCCTGGATTGACACATGCAACTGAGGGATATGTGTGGCCCACTGCTGTACTCAAACTTGCCCTAAGTGTGTGAGCATGCCCAGTTCAGACTTTCAGTGTTTTGTTGCCTGACATTTGTCTCATAGTTTCAAGTGTGTGAGCATGCCCAGTGTGACCTTGCAGTATGTTGCTGTCTGAGGTCCACTACGTTTGTTGATGTGTGTGAACATTACCAATATTAACATTTATACTATATGTGTGTTGAATATCAGGTTGTATTATTACTGCAGGCCTCACCTTTGTGTCTTAACTCAACAGGGATTATGCTATGCCTGCAAGGTTTCCATGAGATACTTAGCATTGACTTATCAACATTTTTTCATGCAAGCTGACTGTTGACATACTGTCATGGTTTAGTGGTTCTGTACTCTGACTATAGTGCACTGTATCCTGGGTTTGAGGGCTATCGCTGCTTCATATTTTCATACATACCAGAACAGACTGATTCAAGAAAAGTGAAGCAAATATGAACTTGTTAACCTGCTTTTGATGAACTATACCCACATTTGACCAGACTTGCACAACATTGCTCAATGTTGCCCAACATTGCTGGACAGTGCACAATTTGCCTGTAGTTGTGCTACTTAGTGTGTGCAATTTTGTTTACATATATTAAATAGTGGTGAGAGCTGCTTAGCAGTGCTTTATATTGCTTAACACATAGCAATCATGCCTCAGGTGGTGCGGCAGGGCTGCCTATGTCGGATGCACATTTTACACTCCCTATACATGTTTGTTAACAGGTAGTGTCAAGTTAGGCATCACTTTTACTATATGTGCGAGTCAGAGAGAGGTATCATTTCCAGGGTTCCTACTGAGCCACTGTATATGCTATGTGTTGCCTCTTTGCCAAGGCCAAAGCATACTGGGCATGCCTCCTTCTGCCTACTGGGGCAGGCTCAGGTTGTTCCTCCTCCGAGTCACACTCTGCCTGTGATGGCCTTGGCAATGGTGGGGGGTTGTTGTGCCCAGCCCTATGCTGCTCCTGCTGCAGCTGTTTTCGCAGGAGCATATTGTGTAGCATAGCACATACCATGACTATTTGGGTACATGTAGTTGGTGAGTACTGCAAGGCTCCACCAGATGTGTCCAGGCACCAAAACCATGACTTGAGCAGCCCAAACATACACTCAATTACATTTCTTGTTTGTGCATGTGCCTCATTATGGCATTCCTGTTCAGGTGTGTGTGCATTTCTGATGGGTGTCATCAGCCACAGCTCGAGTGCATATCCAGCATCCCCCACTAGGTGACCATGAGGGATGTCCCCATTGGCAAATGTCTGGTACAGCTGTGTCAGATGCCAGATATGGGAGTCATGGTAGCTTCTAGGGCAGCCAGCACAAACATTCATTATTATGCCCTGGGCATCACACACGACCTGGCAGTTGATGGAGGGGTAACCCTTGCGGTTATAGTAGACCCTACCCCACTCACCGGCTGGTGCTTTGATGTGAGTGTGCATGCAGTCTATTGCACCCACTACTTCAGGTTATTCTGCTATTTGCTGGAAGAGACGCATATTGCTGGACAATACCTCATGGAAATTGGGGAAATATACATGATCACTGACATGTGCTGCCATGGCATTCAAGAACTGGTGCAGTACCCTAGATGCTGATGCCTGTGAAATCCCCATCATATCGCTGGTTGGTCTCTGGAAGGTACCTGTTGCTAATATTCTTAGGCCAACACTTCTTTGTCTCAGTAAAGCTTTTTCAGTTTTCACTTCTATTAGCTTACTGCAGTGTTGCAGTGTGTCTGTGAAAAACATACTGGAATGTTTTTTGCTGAGTTTTAAGTGCTGGGCTGGGCTGGGCTAGTGTACTGCCTGTGTAATTGCCTGATTCTGATTGTTTTCACCTGCTAGCTCTGCTAGCACTCCCTGGTTAACTTCCTATTATTTGTTGTGCTTCCTTTTCCCTTTCTGTTTCCTCAGGGGGCAGCACCACGCAAACAAGCGCAAACACACGCACACTAGCTCACACATGCACACACATGCTTACACGGACTAAATCTTGCTTATTCTTGTTAAAACGCATGCACACCGGCGCAAACGTGCTTACAACTGTTTACACAGCCTTACATATGCTTACTCAAGCCTACACACACGCACACATGCTGACACGTGCGCACACTGTCTTACTCGGGTTTACTGGTGTGCACACGCACGCATGCACACTCAGCAAGAAACTTTGGTGTTATCCACAGCATACACCTTCGATTTCTTGACTTTACCTGGCCTACCTGTTGACACACCTCTTTCACTATTATGTAAATGTAAGCTGACACATGTCACTCTGCTCCAATGAGCTGTACTCCTTTCATACATACCCCCCTCATGATGTCACCTATCTTCTACTCTGTTACTCCTCTTATCCTACTCCTACACTCCACTGACTGTGCTCATTTGCTATGTAAACTTGCGATTCACTATCATAACTCTCATTTGCATAGGATTGCCTCCTAATGCTTAGTTACATCTCTTAGACTGAGCTTCCCCCCTTAGCAACCTCTACTCGGTGACCATTTTGTCTTCAGCCTGCCATTCCCTTGCATTGTAAATTCATTTTAGCTATGAAATCCACATTTGTGGATCATAATTATTAATTTTCTGCTTTTTAGGGCACAGTGCGTTTGCGTGGCGCTGCGCTACGGTTAAACCCCGGAAATCGGGATTAAAAAAAAAGTTATTTTATTTTTAATTTGCATCACTTCCCATTGCCAATGGCCATATTTTTGGCCATTGGCATGCTTCCTCCTGTGAATGCATGCTTTTTTTCCAGCTGACACAGCTCTGTTTTGCTATTTGCAGAACCGTACTCAGTTATCAACTGAGTACATTCCTGCAAATAACATTACTCCTACTCGGACAGGTTTGGGTTCCCTGGATCGCAATTTTATCTCATTTGCATGGCTTTCGCCTGCAATTGAGGTAATTTGCATATCCCAGCCCTGTCCGTGTAGGACTAGTTTGGAGAGCTCAGTTGCACGCCCCTGATGGCTGTTCCTGGATCGCTCGGTGGACATGTTGGCTTGCTGGAGTCTTACTCTACTCTTAGACTTCGTGCAAGCCTTCATGGATCCGGCCCATTGATAGAGTTCTTTCTTCAGTACGCAATAGTACTAGACCGCATTTCCAAAGAGAATTACTTCAGCTAAGTCCAATTCCTGAACTACCTTGGTCTACTGTAGCAACTAATTTCTTTAAGTGGAACAATCAACACTACTTACTTTTGGTAGACTCTTATTCAAATTGGTTCGCGATTGATCTACTACCAAACTTAACCTCAACTCCTGTTATTACTCAGTTGAAATGTCATTTCTCAGGTCATGGCAGTCCACACAAACTTTTTTTCTGACAATGGTACTCAATTTAATAGCCAGTTGTTTCAGAAATTTGCAAAAAGAATGGAACTTTGTACATGTCACTAGTAGTCCTGAATATCCTCCATCCAATGGTCTAGCTGAACGAGCAGTGCAGAGTGAAAAGGAATTACTTGAAAGGTCAAAGCCTGACAACACCAATGTATTCTTGAATTTTCTTAATCTCAGAAACATACCCTGTGATGATATTCTTGACTCACCTGCTCAAAGACTACTTTCCAGGCAAACTAGAACTATGCTACCTATTTCTTCAAGTTTGTTGCAGCCTAAATCTAAAAACACTTAAACCATCAAGGCTCAATTGTTTCAGAAGTGTAATAACCAGAAATCTAGTTATGACAGCTCAAGCAGATTACTTAATCCATTGAGGGAAGAAGAGACAGTACGAATCCAGACAATAAAAGGTTTTGATTGAATAGGACAGATTACAGGCATCTGTGCTGAGCTGAGATCTTACTTGGTAAATTCCAAAGGAGTGGTGTATAGGAAGAATTCCAAACATCTTCTTCCTGTACCAGAATCAGCATCATCATTACAGTCACAACATTGTATCTGCAATGCATACTCTAAACCAAAGAATGAGTCAGACACTGTTTCCAGACCAGAATGTGTTCAAAAGTCTGATTCTGTTCCAGAAAGTAATTTGAATATTCCACAGCTCAACCATTTCACAGAAACTGCTGCTAAATCTAATAGCCAGTTTTATGTTACACGATATGGACGAGTGTCTAAACCAAGTGTGAAATACGCAGCAATGTGGACTTGATTGTACATACCTATATGTTTAATATTGTATGATGCATGCCTATAGATTACCTGTGATTTCTGTATGCCAAACAGTCTCATAACAATTGCATGGTCTATTTCTCAAAGAGGGAGGATGTAGATCAGAGTGTAAAGTGTGTGTGCTTATGTCTTTAAGAAGCGTGCAAGGCTGTATGTGTATGTATCCCCACATGTGCAGTCCCTTAGTGCCATTTTGAAGGAGCAGCTAGGGAGTGAGCATAAATAATCATAGTCATTAATTGTATATGAGTTACTTAAGTTACAGTCAATAGTCAACAATAGTAATGTATTTGTATGAAATAAAGGTGCTTGAACAGAACCCACAAAGACTCATTTATTCATTTTCTAACATGAAAGAGACATTTTGCATCTCTTATAGGGTGTTAGCTTGCTTTAGGAGTAAATGGTTGCCAGTATACAAGAAGCAATTGCTACATTGCCTCAAGATGCCTATATCAATCAAGCTGACAGGAGAAATGATGGAAAACTGCCCATCTATTCTGGCAGGATTTTTCTGAATGTGGTATTTGGGAAGGAGGTGGGATAGCTGAGCTTAGGACTTTGACTTAACTAGTGGGCTAGATTGACTTGGAGTAGCAAAAGTAGTGGGTGTATAGTAGGTTGTGGATAATAAGTATGCGAATATTGGTTAGAGCGCAACTGAGTTGCCCTTTGCTCAGCAGGGAAGCTTGGGGGGTTTCTACTGGAAGGTCTCTAGGGAAAAATAATGCTCCCAGGTATTTGCATCTATACAGGGCACTGCTAAACCCCGTTGAGTGGTGTGTAGCAATGAACAAGTGCAAGGCTTATATACAGGTGACTTTAAACAATTTTTAACACAACTACAAATGGGAAATCCTCGAACCGAGCCTTTCTCCAGCAATCCCCAACTCAGATGGGTTCTGAGCTATACACTTCTGCCACCAGGGTGCTCATATTTCAACCCTAGGGTCAGATATACTATTTGTTACTGTTGTTAAAGAAGGATTTACCTAAACTAAATTTCCTTGTCTGTTGTATTTAAAATAGGTTTGTATATACCTATTTTTCATTTATTAATGACTTCTTGTTAGATATTATACACAAGTCATTTTGGATAACTCTTATCTAGGAGAGGAAACAGTGATTTTAGATGAAGCAGAAGGCTCTTATAACAATTTTATTAAATAGGATTTTTGCCCTTTTATTTGTACATATTCAAAAGATAGCCACATTATACAAGATGTGATGAAGAAAAATTGGTCTAGTCTTATGCAAGAAAAAACAATGTATGACACATTTGGTTTATGCACTGGTATTGTTTTTAGAAAAGGTAACAACTTGAAAAGTTTGTTTGAAAAACCTAAAAAAAGTGGGCATGAAGGACATATGTCACCTTGTGGGTTTTGTCAACAATGTAAATATGTTATGAAAACCTCAGCTGTTAACATAGGGGGTAAAGTGATAGATATTAAAGGGAAATATAGTTGTTATACACATGCTGTAGTTTATGCCAGCCTCTGTAGTCAATGTAGCACTTTCTACATAGGTAAAACACAAAGAAAATTAGGTCAACGAATATATGAACACTTTTATGAAATAAAGCAAAAGGATGAATAAAATGCACTATATAAACATGTTAAAGCAAACCCAAATCACAGGTTTAAATTTGTGGTGTTACAACATGTAGAGTGAAATAAGAGGTGGTCCTTGGAAACTTTATTTAGAGGACAGAGACCTGGGGGCAATTATATTTAAATGTTCACTCTCCACCAGGGTTAAACAATATCATATCCATCACAGGTAGGCTGAAGTTGAGAACTTTTGATAGAGATTTATGAATTTATTTATAACATAATCTATATTTTTTATTAAGCAACAATTTGTTTTTGGCTTATATTACTTAAAATGCTTGGTTCTGTACATTATTGTTTATATTAATATTTGATTATAGTATTATAATATTATAAATAAAGTTTGTCCAACAGTATATTAATTTTGTATACAAATGTATTTATTAATGGTTAGGTTAGAATATTGACTTAACATTCATTTTTTATTTTTGGTATTACCTTTGTATTTAAATTTTCATATTTATGGGTATAAACTAAAACAATGAAAAAGTGGAATGTATTGCTTTAAAAGCTCTTTTAGTGATGTAATGATGTGTTTAAACACATTAGTTATTTTATTGGCTGACGATTTAATTGGAATGAGTATTTCAAGAAGGGTTGTGATTTTGAATATTGTCTGATAAAGTCTGGTGATTAACACCGGATGAAAGCGCTAACCTTGTGTTAAATAAAAACTTTTTGTTGACGTACTTCTACTGGTTCAAGTCTTGTGTGTGTATTTGAGAATCACTTAAAGGTAAAAGTGAGAGTGTTTAGTATTATACTATTAGATGACCTGCAGTGGTATCACCTTCTGCACAAACTGACAGCTCTTCAAGCAGCTGTGAACAATGGGAGACTATGGAGAACATTTCCTATAGAGGATTTTTAAACTGGAGAGGTTTGCTTATATGCAAGCATGGGCTTTTATATCAGCAGGATGAAAAACTTTTACAGAGATAAACCCACAGGCCAATCAGATAAATGCTTTACAACAAAAGTATGAATTCCTGCAATATTAGGAATCCTTCTAAATACGTTCACTAACCCAGAGAAATTTTGGCAACACACAAAAACTTAGAAATATTTTGGCAGAACTTTGGTAAACTCAAAACAGCTTTTGCAGTATCAGAGGAGGTTAGGAAATATCAGAATACTGTTAAAACAACCTAAGAGCACTACAGTAACAAACAGATGGAACTTCTTTAACAAGTGCAGGATAAAAAACAGTGATAGATTCAACAAAATCAATAAATGCAGCACAGAAGTGTTAAATAACACTGAAACAGAGCAAATGCAAAATATATATATATATATTTATATTAGCTTGGTAGGTCCAGATGGTTTTAGAAGCAATCCAAGTCTTATAGTCACAGGTATCCAAGCCAGGCACAAGGAAGCTCTTAATTAAGGATCAATTTTCAAAAGAACAGCCTTGGACCTCAGAAACAAATTTTAAATGTCTCTTTCATTCACTGTTTGAGTCAGGAAAGTGGGAGAAAGGTAAGTGTTATATTTTTTTCACTTTCTCCCTTTTCTCTGAGTTTTTAAATGGTACAGCACTTTTGGTAATTGTTTCAGTTCACTAAGATGACTGGTTGTTATTTTATCAAATTTGGTTTGGTCGAATGGTCTATTGCAGCTCATGTTTTATTTTTGCCCAAAATAACTGAATTGTGTGGTAAGCAAATTTGTCCTTTTCCTCACAGTTTTGCAGTCTTGTACTTGTTATATTTAAGTAGGATAGGATGCTGGAGATTGTTTTAGTTTTGTGTTGTTTTTGACCATATGTGTAGTCAATGTTCATTTTATGGTGTTTTTACTTTTATTATTTTTTGTTGTTGTTTGCCTCCCTACACCACTTTAGTAATGTACACTAACCCTAAACCAGCAGCTGTCTCTCACCCTAACACTACACCTTACTTTAGAAAAACCCTTTCTGTAGCATTAACACTACTCAAGGCACTCAGACATGCACCACATATCTCAGCACTCATTCATGATATTAAATCTAGACCATTACCTAGTCATTACTCTAACCGTAAATGCAGACACTCATACAGACATTCACACTACCTAATGCCTACATGTTTGGAAAATTCAAAAGTTTTAATATTAATCTCCCAATCCAAATATTCAAGTGATCTTCATTCTTCCAACATCTGAAGCATCCAGTGACATATATACCCAATGTAATTCTTATACCATTCACTTTGTCAATGAATGCAGATTTGACAGAAAGAATGGCACCTACATATAATAACACAGAGATGTAAAAATGAACTATTCTGCTTTCCCAAGCTGTAGGGAGCAAATAAAAAGACTTTCTGAGATTTTCTTTATAGGAAGGTTGGCTATGCTGAGCAGATTATTACGTGTACTGAATCTCTAATTGAATTTCCCTGGGATTCAATACACTCTGTGTAGGCTTCTCGTGAAGCCTACACAGAATTTACATGTGTGTGCAAGGTGATGTAAGGTGAGCAGCAGCACTAGTTACATATTCATGCCTCACACTGCGTTTAAACATAAATAAGCATGGTGAAACTGTTTAAAGCAGCACAAATAGCAAACCTGTTTACCTCAAAGCACAGTAGGTTAGCATGATTATGCAGAATGCCACAATGATTGCCAGGGCTTAACATATAGTTATGTATATGATCCAAACACAGTACAGAACAGTGCATACACTGAAAAGTATTGTGAATTCCCATTCCAGGCATTCTGTAGCGAAGGTGTGTATTTAATTTGTAAGGGTACATGGACTGCCATGTAAAATAAACACTCAGGGGAAGTGTGTGTATTGAATAGTGACTCACATATGAATCATAGGAATGAACACAGGGAAAGAGGACAGGTGAAACAACCTAATATACAGCAGATGAGGGCATGTCAATGGAATGCAGTTGTAGCAGAACACCAGTCACATATTAATATGGTACAGTAAGGACTGCACAGTGCAAATGTGTATTAGGTGACTGTCACACAAAGTGACATAACAATGGGAGAGATATCTGTGTAAGATAAGCATCATTACATGAACAATGCAGACAACATCTATCAGGGATGTTATATACAATTGGGGTTGGGTGCATATTGTGAAGTCGTGCAAACTGATTTGCCTGAATACGAGTGAAATCTCAGCAGAGGTCTTCAGTAAGTGGTTAACAGGTAAAGGCTCATGGACAACAGTAAAATCAGTGCACACAATCATGGACAGTATCAGAATAATACCACCAGTAATCCCATGTCTCTGACATAACATGCGTGGTTTAGAGTGATCATAGGATCACAGGATCATAGGAGTTTACTAGGCTATCAGAGGTTGTTTCATGCCTAGCCAATTCATCCCAATATAATACCATATATATGCTAGTCAGTACTGAGGATTGCTTTTAGTAATGACTGCCATGTCCAGGAGGGTTTTGGGCACTAACCCTGGTAAGAATTTACAGTGCCCCATCCACTCTTCCAGGTTCCTTTTGAACAATGTCATAGAGGTGCTCTTCTTCACATGAATTGGAAACCTATTCCAAAGATGTGGCAGTCACTGGGAGACAAATATGTCCCTCCAGCATGTCCTATTTAAGTTGCAGGCCATATTAGGCCCCAGGAATGGGTAGCTCTAGTCCCGTTTGATTTGCGGATATGCAGCAAACTCATAAGGTTTGGGCCTGAGATTGCTCTATAAGCCAGGCATACGTCTCCCCTTAGAAGTCTATATGATACAGAGTAAAGTGACAGGGATTTAATCGGTCTGTGTACGGCATGTGCTGGAGTCCCTTGATCTTCTTTGTTAGAAACCTCCGAGGTATGTTCAATTGCTGCAGGTGCTTTGTACAGTACATGTCGAGTAAGGCATTATATTCAATTATGGGCCAGATTAGTGCCAAGTATAGAGGGGTTATAACATCCTTTGCTCTTGAGGTGATGCTTTTACTAATCAAGTGTGTTATGTAGAAAGACTTCCTTACTACAGTAAACACATGGTGGTCAAAGTTAAGGTCACAGTTTACTTGTGATCCCAGATCCCTTACCATTTGTTGGGTACTTAGGGTATTGTTGTTGATTTGATAGTGTGAAGGGACTTTGTTTTTTCTGAAGGAAATGATGATGCATTTCTTTGTATTCAGTTTGAGACCATGACTAAGACCCCAGTAGCTGGTCTGTATGAGACCCTCCTGGAGTATACAGACATCATTTGTGGATTCAATAATTGCACCCAGTTTGTAGTCTTCTGCAGACATGGTCAGCCACAACCCCTTAGTTTTGGCCTGAACTTCTGAGAAGTATATATCAACCAGTAGGGGGCCCAGGGAACCAGAGAGATTTCAGCTCAAACACACGTGTTCAACAATTATGACATGTTTGCACCCTATGAGGGTAATCATGCACACTGTCCTGATATTGTGACATCTGCTGTAGGTGTTGAGGGGCACTGCTATTCCTGTATGTGACATTACTGAGACATGGTTTAAAGCCATGGAGCGCACACCAACAGTGCAAGGTTATAATGCCTTCCACACATTTAGACCAGCTACTTCACAGGCAGGGAATAAAGGTGGAGGTGTCTTTATTTACATAAAAAATAAACATACTTAAAGGCTGGTCAAACAGGACAATGCACTTGAGCTGCTCCATGTTCAAATCACCATAGGCAAAATCCAATACCACTTCCTTGCAAGCTATAGGTCCCCCTCTATGACCCAGGAAACCCATACTATGCATTTAAACTTATTAGAAACACTAACCATCCAACCCAATACCGTATTCATGAGTGACTTTAATTACCCCACTATTAACTGGGAATCCTATACAACACCAAACATACAGGCACAGAGATTCCTAGATTTTGTAAACACATACTCCTTGGACCAGATAGTCAATACAACAATCAGGGGTGCAACCATACTGGATCTGGTCCTCACTAATATGGGAGAGTGCTGCACACCACCTACTGTAATGTCTTCCCTGGCAAGGTCAGATCACAAAATGGTCTCCTTTGAAGTAAAATAAAACCTGGACCCCCAGCTGAACCTGGAATATTCAGGAACTACTCTAAGGCTACCCTCCTGCTACTAAGTGATAACCTGGAAAAATGTCAATCCCCCATAAACCCTGAGAACACTGCTGCCTATGCAGGACTGTTCACAGAATCCCTGTACAAGCATGTAACTAGCTGCACAGAGGCCACTGCACCCATCAGGAAGAAGTACAGAACTATTTCAAAAAACAAACCACCCTGGTGGAATCACAACATCAATAGGCTGTATAATGGAAGGAAGAAAATTATGGCAAAAATTAGTAGGTGCAGCAACCAGCTGGATAAAAGCACTCTCATCAAACTAAGCAAACAACTCAGAGGGCAAATAAAGTCTACCAAAGCAAAATTTGAGGTAAATTTGGCCTCTCAGGCTAAGGATAACCAACCACAAACCATTCTTTAGCTATGTCCACAACCTCAAACACAATACACAATTGTGTGCAGAGCTCATTATAAATGGAGCCACCTATACTGAGCCAGAAGATATAGCAAACCTCCTGGCTGATAAATTCGGCTCCAACTTTACCCATTTCTCCCCCTCAACCTTCCCTCAGGAAATACCATCAAATACAACTCTCCCTACTATCAATAGGGAACAGGTCCTTAATGCTCTCTCTCCAAGACTAAGAACACTGCATCAATGAGTTCAGAAAATATCCCAGGATGCCTTCTAAATAGCATGAAACATGACCTATCAGTGCCTCTGGAATTACTATTTAATTGTAGCCTCCAAACAGGCTTTGTGCCTCATGAATGGAGGACAGCAACAGTCATCCCTCTGCACAAAGGTGGGCCATCTACAGACCCTGCAATCTATAAACCCATGTCTCACTAGTCTTATATGTAAAGCCATGGAAAGAATTATCATGGAAGTGATCAACAGATATATAGTACACCTCCAGACACAGGACCCAACCCAATTTGGTTTCATCAATGGCAGTTCATGCCTACTCAACCTGGTGGACTTCATTGAGTAGGTAACCAAAGCAATGGATGAGGGATAAATGGCTCACACTGCCTACCTTGACCTGGCCAAGGCATTTGACACAATACCCCACTCAGGCATTGTTGTCAAACTCAAGAGCTTAGGTATAAACATGTATGTCACTTGGTGGATAACCAACCAGCTCACAGACAGGACCAAGGAAGTTAGAACTGGGGAGTCCACCTCTACAAAGAGGCCAGTCACAAGTGGAATCCCTCAGGGATCAGTCCATGGACTGCTCCTTTTTGCAACTTACTTCTGTGAAGTCAAGGCCAATGTCAGTGGTCTCTGGCTGACTAAATTTGCATTTGATTGCAAATTAGGAGCTGTCACTGAATCTCACACTGACACAAATGTTCTCCAGGAGGGGCTGACACAGACAAACAACTGGCGTCAGTGGCATGGACTAAATCTAAATGCCAAGAAATGCATAATAATATCTTTTGGGAAGTCATCCACCCCTGGTAACTATCATATTGAAAACACACTGCTTTGAGTTGACCCAGTAGTCAGGGACTTAGGGACACACATAGATAGTAATCTAGCCTTTGACCATCATGTGTCTACAGTAGTGAGGAAATCATTCTATGTTGCACAACTTATAAACAAAGGTATGGCATCTAAGTCCAAGAAATTCATTGCTCCACTATATTCAGCATTCATCAGACCTATCATTGAGTACAATGCCCCCTTTGGTATCTACCGAACCAGGAATAACCAACAATTGGAATGTCCACAGAGGTTCCTCACTAAAAGAATACAGGCTGTAATTAAAATGTCCCATGCAGACTGCCTCAATGCCCTATCCCTACATTCTGTCTCCTACAGGCTTTTCAGGGGCGATCTATGCCTGACATACAGGACATTGTCAGACCCCACTCAGATGGACCTCTTGCATATCCACAAAACAAACAACACTAGAATGATCCATTCTACAGACTTAAACCTTGCCTGTGATATAAATAGGACCTGCTGAAAAGACAGGTATGTATCCCAGAGACTACCCCATCTATGGAACAGGCTCCCCATCCATGTAAAGCAGACTTTCTCCTTAACCTAGTTCAAGTACAACTTGGACAATTGGACAGGAGCAGGAAATTCATCCCTGGTTTGGCGTCTATGTCTCTAATGGGCACAGGCCAAATGGTTCATCTCCCATGCCCCTGCTTGTAAACGTTTCATCTCCCAAACCCCTGCTTACACTTACCAAGAGTATCAGAACTTGTCATAGATTTTGGATGCATGGCTAGACTTAAAAAGGCCTTTGTAGTCGTTAGCCTAGAAAACACCTAGGGACCTTTTAGGATCAATACAGGCTAGTTGACTGTTGTGCATGGAAAACATATATGACACAATCCACACTGTCACGAATGTTACCCATTCTATCAATTTTGTCAGACAGCTAGGTATGTAATGTGTGCATCACCAGAACAAGTATCACGCATGCATTTGGTAAAACAACTTGATGGGGGTTCTGCACCATCAGACATTAATGTTTATGCCACAAAAAGAATACCTAGGTATGGTCAATAAGATGTGTGACAGCTCACTGTGGCAAAGGTGGCACACTTCAGTTACACATCACTGGAAGATGTATAGGGAGGTACATGAAGAAGGGTGCACTCAGTTATTGGTGTGATGAAGGCTGTGAACTATGGAGGCCAGTGATGTGGATGTCCTTCACATACTCAGTAGTTGTGTTACATACAAGGGAGTAGTCAGCACTGTGGCCACCTGCTGGTTGACATTCCACATACCATCTACCCCAGGACACAGGTTACATACTTAGTGATCTGATTATAGGGTGTGATGTCTACATTATCCTTGGGTTGTTGTTTTCCTGATGTAACACGTCCCCCTATGTTTTTGTTTCATTGCAGGTGTTGTCATGGCTGTGACAGCAGTCTTTGGTGAGTGTTGATAGTGTCTGTATTATAACAATATCAGAGTTGGAATAAATGATTGCTCACAATCTGTAGTTCTTCAGACAGCTGTGTGGACACATGATGTGCATATCATTCGTGATGTCTGTGACTTAAATAATGGATAGGAAAAGGTCTAGCAGACAATCCTGATGTATGGACCTGATCACTGGACTTGATATATAGGTCACTTCACACAATTCAACATAATCATAATTAGAAGCCACATATATGATATAGTGGTCTCTGGGTGATTAAGGTGTTTATGGCCATATCTGACAGTGTTGAGTAAATACCTCACTGTGGATTTGTGTTAAATGCCTCGGGGATTTTCAAGTTCAAAAAGATGCTAGTGTTGTCATCATGCATGCCCTCCATGACCTCTTTGAGGACATCTAACAGATGCAACAGGCATGATGTAGGATTAACAACTCACACAGGTCTGTTGCACACAGCCTGAATATTATTAATGTCCATTTAGTAAAGGCCAATGATAACATGTTGGTCTACCTCACAGATGAGGAGTGTCAGGATGTGTCTATTCATGCATGCATCAGGTGCTGCCCCTCAACTCAGATGGATGGATGTTGATGTACACCCTTCTACAGGAACATTGTCTGTGTGAATGGAGTGTTGAGGTGTGTATTCAACTGTGTCAGGAAGGTGTACATGCTGAGTCATGCTATAGGTGATCTGTGATGTTGTCACAGTCCATTGATTCTGTGTGATAGGCCTGGATGAAGGTGAGACAGTACAGACTGCCTATCCTAGTCTGGCCTAGGGTTTGGACACAATCCCCCATGCAGGTATCATTGAGAAGCTTTCTCAGCTGGAAATAAACCCTTACATCACTAGATGGGTAACCAGTTGGCTCGCCAACAGAACACATGCTGTGAAAGTTGGGGACTCAACCTGTACCAGTAAGCCTGTCACCAGTGGTGTACCCCAGGGATTTGTGCTTGGCCCTTTACTATTTGGAATATATTTCTCGACAGTTCAGGCTAACGTATATGGCCTTTGGCTTACCATGTTTGCTAATTCTTGCATACTGGGTGCAATCATTGAGTCCACCAGTGATGATAACATATTACACAAGGGGATAACACAGACAAATGATTGGTGACAAAGCCACATGGTCAACAAATAAATGCAAAAATGTGTCTTTATTTTGTCCTTCTGTGGACAATGGTAATAATGTAAATAAGGATAACATGGAATCAAATATTGGTCTTGGTTTATTATATGTTTTAATCAAGATGTTCAGAATATTGTAGATATTATTTTTAATAATTGGGACATTTTACAATCTGATGTCACTGTATCACAGCAAATGGGAGGAAAACCCAAAATTATTTTTAAAAAAGATCGGTCTTTCAAAAATATAATGGAAGGAACTAAGATAAATAGGGTCACCAGCACAAATAGAAGAAAAGGGAATTTTAAGTGTCAGCACTGCAATTTTTGCCCCCATATTTTAGAAACTGGGGGCAGTTTGTTTTAAATGGAAAAACATTGAAGATCAATGGGCATTTTAACTGTAGTACCACTAATGTGGTTTATGTAGCTAAGTGTTTGATGTGCCCTATTTTTTATGTGGGTAAGACTGCTAGATCTTTTAAGAACAGAATAAGTGAACATTTATTGGACATCAGACATAATAGGAAAACCAATGTATTAGCAAGGCATAGTAACGAATGTAAAGACCATGTGTTTAGATTTTTTTGTGATTCAACATTTGCTTAAAGATCCACAAGGTAGATGCCTAGACGTCCACTTGGATATCTGTGAGCTAAGATGGCAACTTAGGCTTAGGGTGAATTTACAGTC
Source organism: Protopterus annectens (assembly GCF_019279795.1). NCBI lineage: Eukaryota > Metazoa > Chordata > Ceratodontiformes > Protopteridae > Protopterus > Protopterus annectens. Next base: position 836,889,342 of record NC_056739.1, read on the forward strand.
ACCCATCCAGTTGGCAAGGTTGTGCTTGAATAGCATCATTGAGGAGCTCTGCTTCACATGCAGTGGGAGCCTATTCTAGAGGAGTGGCAATCAATGGGAGATATATCTGTCTCTCCAGCATGTTTTGTTTATGTCACAGGCTAGGTTGAGATCCCTGGAGCAAGTTATTCTTGTCCCATTTGATTTGAAGATGAGCAGCACTTCCATTAGATCAAGGTCTGAGACTGCTCTGTAGTCCAGGCACAGGTCGCCTCACAGCTGCCTGTATGACAGGCTTTCAGTCTTTCCATGTATGTCATGTTTTGTAGGCACTGGATTATCATGGTCAGAAACCTCTGTGGTCTGTGCAGTTGTTGCAGGTGTCTGGTGAGGTACATCCAGAAGGGAGCATTGTACTCATTTAGTGGCCTGATAAGGGTAGAATACAGCGGAGCTATGACCTCTTTGGTCTTGAATGTGATGGCCTTATTTATGAGGTGCGCAAGATAGAATGCTTCTCTTACCACTATGGACACATGGTGATCTAAGTTTAGGTTGCTATCAACCTGTGCTCCCAAGTCTCTCACCACTGAGTTTGATATATATATATATATATATATATATATATATATATCATAATTAGCAGGGACTACTTCTTTGCCAAAGTGGGCAATGAGGCATTTTTGTGTTAAGTTTCAGTCCATGTGTTTGGCACCAATCATTTGTCTGTGTCAGCCCTTCCTGTAATATGTTAACATCATTGGGGGACTCTATATGATTGCACCCAGTTTACAGTCATCTGCAAACCTAGTAAACCACAGGCCATCTACCTTCACCTGAACTTCAGAGAAATAGTTTCCAAACAGTAGAGGGCCCAGCACAGATCCTTGTGGTACTCCACTGGTAACTGGTACTGGAGCAGGTGGACTGCCCAACTTTGACAGCGTGAGTTCTGTCAGTAAGATAGCTGTTTGCATTCCATTTTTGCTACTAGAGTCTTATATTCTGTGTACCATTTGTCTCCTGAAAGTTGCATTCCAGTGCCTTTATGTTTGCTACATTGATATTGTTTTCTGTGGTTCTTGTGCCTGCCCTAGCTCCCACTGTTACATTACTCTGCTCTCCATAGTGGTCCCTACTGTTTGTATACTAATTACAGTCTTTCCCTGCCCCCCCCCCAATAAAGTTAAAGTGTCTGAAATTCTCACCTACCTGGGGTCATTGACCTGTAGCTCAGAATAATAGGACCAAGAGAACTGTGAATTGCTACAGGCATAGTGCTCCACCACTGACTTTATTTAATTGGCTCTCTCTCTAGTTAGTCTGTTATAACTAGCACAGTGCTATAGCCACACATGGTTTTTATTCAAGACTCTTAGAAGCGTGATAAACCCTGAACTATGAGAATGAGCTTTTCATCAAAAAGGGAAGAAAAAAAGCTGCACCAAATTGTGCTAAGTGCACGTCTACCACTGGACTTGCTCTGTAGTGGATTCTCTGTGCAAGAGATTTTTTTCCATTAAAGAAACCTGCAAAATCTATACAATCTTAGAAAACCAGGTCTGAGGCTCAAATAACCTGTACTAAGTGCAATGTAACATACCTTGAGTTGCAATACACCCCTGACCAAATAACAACCACTTTCCCCATATCTTAAAAGTAAGTCAACCCAAACAGTATCCTAAACAAACCAAACTCCAAGCAATTATATTAATCCTGTACCAGAGTCATTCTGTCAGTTCTATGGACCAGCACTTCACAACTTCTGTAGCCAGTCTGATTGAAATGGGTATCTTGAGACAATGTAAGAACTTTCTTTTGCTGTCTGACAATCATCTACTACTCAAACAGTATAACACAGTGTGTGAGAGATGTACCTATATAATGTGCTTGGAGGAAAAAAATGCGCACACAGTAAACTTAGACTCCAAAATGTCAGTGGTACACCACACACTACACCTCACCAAGGCCATCATGATATACATAATCCATCAAATACTGAGCTTCTAAAGATTAAATTGCCTAAGTCTCAAAGACCTCCAAAACACAACACTAACACAAAGCAGAATCAGCAAGTTAAGCATACCACCTTTCATAGCACAAGTCCCAAAATTATGGATGCTGAGCACATGAGGGAGGCATATACCCAACCAAACATTCTTGTTATTGATGACTCTATTAGAAGACACACAGATGTACCACTTAGCTGAATGAGCAAGGAAAGTGTGACGGTTAGTTGCTTGCCTGGTGCCAGGGTCTATCAGATCACATGTGCACTCAAGTACTTGAACAAGTACTGGTATGACTTTGTCGTAATACATTTGGGTGTCAATAACTTGAGAGGTATTTCCCTAGATTTCATGAAGAGAGACATGATGAAGCTCTCAAACTATGTGTCCAGGCAGGTATAAGCCTAGCACTGAGCAGCACTCTACCTTCTCCACAGATAATGCCACAATACTTGCAAAAATGAATTCACTTCAATAACTAGCTAAGTTTTTGGTGTCATTCAGATGGGGTCCAATATTTGTTACCCTGGAGAATATGATCAGCAGACCACATTACTTCACCAGGGATGGCCTGCATCTGTAGGGTTTTGATTATTAGCAAAAATATTAACCATCCCTGTATTGCCTTTTTCAGACAATACTAACCTGATAAACCTATCAACATAATGAAGCAAGCAAAGGAGAATATGACAGTGTTACAGATCAATGCTAGGAACCTAAGCAAGAAACTTTACTCCCTAAATGTCCTTCTCACCTTGGAAGATGTAAACAGCTGTGTAGTGATTGAGACATGGTTTAAAATGGTGGAGAGCACTGCAGCTGTGCAGAGCTATAAAGCCTTCCACTCATTTAGACAAACAACTGCACAGGAGCAGGAAAAAAAAGTGGTGGGGTCCCAGTCTTTACCCAGAAGAGACTCACTTCAAGGTTAGTAAAGCAACATGATGCACTAGAGTTTCTTCATGTCCAGATAATTATCAGCAAGATCCTGTACTATATTTTAACTAGCTACAAAACTCCCTCTATAACCCAAGAAAGCCACAACTCCTATTTACAGGAACTGAAATCACTCAGTATTAAACCCAGTACCATTTTCTTTGGTGATCTAAACTACACAGCTATAGATTGGGATACCTGTACCAGCACTAGTGCACAAGCACAGAGATTCCTGGAATTTCTCAGTACAAATGCCCTGGAACAATTAATAAGAGCACACACTGGGGTGAGCAACATCTTGGATCTTATCCTTATTAATATGGGGGCATCTTGCACTATACCTTGCATATCTTCACCACTTTTAGGTCTTACCGTAAAGCTATCTCCTTTGAAATATAACTGAAACCAAAGACCCCTTCTACCCAAGATATCATCAGAAATTTCTCTAAGAAAAACTATCTATTCCTAAGTGATAAATTGGCAAGCTTCAAATTCCCACCAAACCAAATTAACTCCATTGAGTATGCAGCAACGTACACCAACACAGTATACCAGCATATAAGCAGCTGAATATATGCAGTTGTACCCTGTAGGAAAAAGCACAGGGCAAACTTCAGAAACAATTCCCATTGGTGGAAACATAATGTAGAGCAGAGTGTGTGCACTGTATCTTTAAGAAGCGTTTCAAGGACTGAATGTGCATATAAATAACAAGCACATGCTAGCTTCAGTGCCATTTTGAGAGTGCAGCCAGAGAGTGAACATGTATGAGTGTAATAGCTAGTTTGTATATAAGTTTACCTAAGTTAAAGTTATTAAGCCTCACTACTATGTTTGTACATAATAAAGCTGCTTGAACAGAACCCACAAAGTCTTGTCTATTACATCCTCACTAGACGAGCGACACATAATATCAGCAGGCTCTACATTAAAAGGAAGAGAATTTTGACCAGAAGTCATTGAAATAAACAACTACGGAGCTAAATAAAATCTACCAAAGCCAAGTTTGAGGCAAAAATAATCCCAAAGCCAAAGACAATTACTAGGCCTTTTTTGTTATGTTCATAATTTCAGAAGGACAATGCAACAATGTACTGTGCTGATTGTAAACAATGTTACCTACACTGAGGTTGAAGATATAAATAACCTACTGGCTGCTAGATGCAGCACAAACTTGACCCCTTTTCCAGTTATCTCACAACATATACCTGAAATGGAGTTGTCTCCAGCTATCACACAAGACCAAGTCCTGAACGCATGATCAAAAGCTAAAAATACTGCATTGATAGGTCCTAACAATAACCCCAGAGGCATCTTAAATATCATGAAACATGATTTAACCTCCCCCCAACAACACTGCTCAACCTCAGCCTCCATAGAGGTTTTGTACCAAGCAAAGGGACAAAAGCTACAATCATTCTCCTGTATAAGGGAGGACCTCCCACAGACCCAAGCAGTTATAGTTCCATATGTCTTACCAGCTTCATATGCAAAGCCATGGAAATACTTACCATGGAATGAAGCAAAAAGGAAATAGTGAATATTCAAACACTGGATCCATCTCAGTCTGGATTAATTAAGGTCAGGTCATGCTTACTGAACCTGGTGGACCTGTTTGAAAAGATCACTAAAGTAGTGGACGAAGCTAAAACAGTACATATTAAATACCTCAACCTGGCCAAGGCCTTTGACACAATCCCCAACTTGGACATTGTAAAAAAGCTAAGTAAACTGGGAATAAACTCCCACATCACCTGCTGGATTGTTAACTGGCTCATAGATAAGACACAAAAAAATCAAAATAGGGGAGACTACCTTTGCAAAGAGACCAGTCACCAGTGGAGTCCCTCAATGTTTGGTACTGGGACCTCTTTTGTTTAGCATCTACTTCTCTGAAGAAAAAAACAACACAAAAGGGCTCTAGCTGACTAAGTTTGCAGATGACAGAAAGCTGGGAGCAATTACTGAATCCCTAAATGACTTGGCAATCCTGCAGAAGGGTTTCTCCTAAAGACATAACTGGTACCAGAATCATGGACTGAAACTAACTGTCAAAAATACATTATCATATCCTTTGGGAAGTCATCTACCCTGGAGAACTACCCCTATTGACAACACACTCCTGAGAATTGACTCAATTATTTTGGATGTGGGAACTCGTGTGGACAGTGATCTTTCAACTAACGTGTTCACTGTAATAAAGAAGTCCTATAGTATGCAACTCCTAAACAACTGGATTGCTTCTAGAGCCAGGGATATTATTGTCCTCCTTTACTCAGACCTCACTAGACCAATCATTGAGGATAATGCCCCCTTTGTTTTGTACATGTCCAGACCCATGCAACAACTGGAACTCCCACCAAGATACCTTACTAAAAGGATACAAGGCCTAACAAGATACCTTATTAAAGGATATGAGGCCCTGTCACTATTCTAGGTATCCTACAGAAAGTTATGAGGTGACCTGTGTCTGACATACAAGGCATTCTCTGCCCCAATACTGATCAACCTACTGCACATCAACAAGTCAAATGGCATCAGAAATACTTGGTCCATGGATTTAAGCCTCTTCTGCAGCATCAATAGAACAGTTTGGAGGGACAGGCATATATATACAGACAGAAGATACCACTGCTCTGGAACAGACTCCCCACCCATGTAAAACATCCCTGCCCATATTCAAGAATAACTTGGATATACAGATGTCCTTTGTACTACTAATGAATACACACAGCTCCAAAATGCTTTATTCCATGCATGGGTCCCCTCAAATCATTAATGGTGATATTCCAGTTATTCTCACTAGTTGTAATATGTAATTATCAACCACGAGATGGGTAAGGCTAATCTAACACCAAATTGGGATAAGTAAATTCAAGCACCAAAAAAAATTGCTAGGCTTAAAATGGCTCACAAGGACAATTAGCCTATTACCTACCAATAAATGTATTAATAAGAGGGTATTAACTTTGAATGGTGACTAACTGCTGGTATCATCTCCTAATTGGCCAAAATGCTCTGCTATACATTACTTGTGTTTATGGTTCTTTGCTTCTTTCTCAAGATTGGAACAGTAACTGAAGTTCACCAGTCAAGTAATCTGGAGTACTGCAAGGGCAGTGGGGCTTCACAAATCAGTGCAAATAACTGCCTTTGCACTAAAGTACTATGTGCATGGTAATTTAATTGTAAAAAATGTAAATGAGCAGCTTGTGACAATTTCAGGCAAAAAAAGTAAAAAAAAATATTTTTGATGTTCAACTTAAAATTGATGTGTTACTAGTCTCATTAGTGGAACAGCACAAACTGCCAAATCCAGCTATGGTTCTGGCATAAAGACAAGAAGGATAAAAAGGAGTTTTTCTGGAATAGCTATAATATGGACTTCTAATCACATCAGCCTTCAAAAAGAATAATCTACATGCAGTAATATCTGTAAGTGAATTATCATATTCCCACATAAAGGACACCACTGTACCACATTGTTTGAAATAAAGTTGATGTTCAACAAACACACTGCCTTACTGGCATATGAGCAGTAGTGCCCTGCTACCCTAACTGTAGCAGTCTACCAAAGCTCAGAGCTCCTTCCTCTGCCTGTCTTTGGGTATGATGGACCAATCACCTAAGAGTACAGGGAGTGCCTTTTAGACCCATAGACAAAACCCTTTCAATTTTCTAGTGCCACAGTAAGAAAATTATTTCTGAGAAGACTTCTTCTTTCTCTGGATTTTCAGCTGCTGAGCTTAAGTAAGGGATCCTTTTAGGTTTTATTTCTTCCCTGTGCATTTTCTTCTATTCATATTGAATAGTGTATTTTGCTGCTTTATTTCTCATTGGAAATTTTGTGTATTCTTCTGATTATACTTTGACTAGCAAAGTAAGGCCTATGCTATTGATCAAAAGCCTCATAACCACTTTCCCCATGTCTTAAAAGTAAGTCAACCCAAACAGTATCCTAAACAAATAGAAAGAAAAAATTCCCAATGAGCTCCAGTTACCTCCAGGAACCAAACGAGGAGAAGACAGTACAATGCCACAAAACAAAAGTCTCTCCAGGAGGCAGGCTATAGCAGTTTCAAAGCAGCATTAAATGTCACAGAGATGAAACAGGAACAACTCCAATCCAATAAAACACAGCACTGCTTTATTTAGACACCTGAAGAAGCAGTAGTGAAAGCGCTTGTGTGGTCTAAATAAAGCAGTGCTGTGTTTTATCGGATTGGAGTTGTTCCTGTTTCCTGCTGCTTTGAAACTGCTATAGCCTGCCTCCTGGAGAGACTTTTGTTTTGTGGCATTGTAGTATCCTAAACAAACCAAACTCCAAGCAATTATTATCCTGTACCAGAGTCATTCTGTCAGTTCTGTGGACCAGCACTTCACAACTTCTGTAGCCAGTCTGATTGAAATGGGTATCTTGAGACAATGTAAGAACTTTCTTTTGCTGTCTGACAATCATCTACTACTCAAACAGTATAACACAGTGTGTGAGAGATGTACCTATATAATGTGCTTGGAGGAAAAAAATGTGCACACAGTAAACTTAGACTCCAAAATGTCAGTGGTACACCACACACTACACCTCACCAAGGCCATCATGATATATATAATCCATCAAATACTGAACTTCTAAAGATTAAATTGCCTAAGTCTCAAAGACCTCCAAAACACAACACTAACACAAAGCAGAATCAGCAAGTTAAGCATACCACCTTTCATAGCACAAGTCCCAAAATTATGGATGCTGAGCACATGAGGGAGGCATCTACCCAACCAAACATTCTTGTTATTGATGACTCTATTAGAAGACACACAGATGTACCACTTAGCTGAATGAGCAAGGAAAGTGTGACAGTTAGTTGCTTGCCTGGTGCCAGGGTCCATCAGATCACATGTGCACTCAAGTACTTGAACAACAAGTACTGGTATGTATGACTTTGTCGTAGTACATTTGGGTGTCAATAACTTGAGAGGTATTTCCCTAGATTTCATGAAGAGAGACATGATGAAGCTCTCAAACTATGTGCCCAGGCAGGTATAAGCCTAGCACTGAGCAGCACTCTACCTTCTCCACAGATAATGTCACAATACTTGCAAAAATGAATTCACTTCAATAACTAGCTAAGTTTTTGGTGTCATTCAGATGGGGTCCAATATTTGTTACCCTGGAGAATATGATCAGCAGACCACATTACTTCACCAGGGATGGCCTGCATCTGTAGGGTTTTGATTATTAGCAAAAATATTAACCATCCCTGTATTGCCTTTTTCAGACAATACTAACCTGATAAACCTATCAACATAATGAAACAAGCAAAGGAGAATATGACAGTGTTACAGATCAATGCTAGGAACCTAAGCAAGAAACTTTACTCCCTAAATGTCCTTCTCACCTTGGAAGATGTAAACAGCTGTGTAGTGATTGAGACATGGTTTAAAATGGTGGAGAGCACTGCAGCTGTGCAGAGCTATAAAGCCTTCCACTCATTTAGACAAACAACTGCACAGGAGCAGAAAAAAAAGTGGTGGGGTCCCAGTCTTTACCCAGAAAAGACTCACTTCAAGGTTAGTAAAGCAACATGATGCACTAGAGTTTCTTCATGTCCAGATAATTATCAGCAAGATCCTGTACTATATTTTAACTAGCTACAAAACTCCCTCTATAACCCAAGAAAGCCACAACTCTTATTTACAGGAACTGAAATCCCTCAGTATTAAACCCAATATCATTTTCCTTGGTGATCTAAACTACCCAGCTATAGATTGGGATACCTGTACCAGCACTAGTGCACAAGCACAGAGATTCCTGGAATTTCTCAGTACAAACACCCTGGAACAATTAATAAGAGCACACACTGGGGCGAGCAACATCTTGGATCTTATCCTTATTAATATGGGGCATCTTGCACTATACCTTGCATATCTTCACCACTTTTAGGTCTTACCATAAAGCTATCTCCTTTGAAATATAACTGAAACCAAAGACCCCTTCTACCCAGGATATCATCAGAAATTTCTCTAAGAAAAACTATCTATTCCTAAGTGATAAATTGGCAAGCTTCAAATTCCCACCAAACCAAATTAACTCCATTGAGTATGCAGCAACCTACACCACCACAGTATACCAGCATATAAGCAGCTGAATATTTGCCGTTGTACCCTGTAGGAAAAAGCACAGGGCAAACTTCAGAAACAATTCCCATTGGTGGAAACATAATGTAGAGTAGAGTGTGTGCGCTGTATCTTTAAGAAGCGTTTCAAGGACTGAATGTGCATATAAATAACAAGCACATGCTAGCTTCAGTGCCATTTTGAGAGTGCAGCCAGAGAGTGAACATGTGTGAGTGTAATAGCTAGTTTGTATATAAGTTTGCCTAAGTTAAAGTTATTAAGCCTCACTACTGATATGTTTGTACATAATAAAGCTGCTTGAACAGAACCCACAAAGTCTTGTCTATTACATCCTCACTAGACGAGTGACACATAATATCAGCAGGCTCTACATTAAAAGGAAGAGAATTTTGACCAGAAGTCATTGAAATAAACAACTATGGAGCTAAATAAAATCTACCAAAGCCAAGTTTGAGGCAAAAATAATCCCAAAGCTAAAGACAATTACTAGGCCTTTTTTGTTATGTTCATAATTTCAGAAGGACAATGCAACAATGTACTGTGCTGACTGTAAACAATGTTACCTACACTGAGGTTGAAGATATAAATAACCTACTGGCTGCTAGATGCAGCACAAACTTTACCCCTTTTCCAGTTATCTCACAACATATACCTGAAATGGAGTTGTCTCCAGCTATCACACAAGACCAAGTCCTGAACGCATGATCAAAAGCTAAAAATACTGCATTGATAGGTCCTAAAAATAACCCCAGAGGCTTCTTAAATATCATGAAACATGACTTAACCTCCCCCCAACAACACTGCTCAACCTCAGCCTCCATAGAGGTTTTGTACCAAGCAAAGGGACAAAAGCTACAATCATTCTCCTGTATAAGGGAGGACCTCCCACAGACCCAAGCAGTTATAGTTCCATATGTCTTACCAGCTTCATATGCAAAGCCATGGAAGTACTTACCATGCAATGAAGCAAAAAAGAAATAGTGAATATTCAAACACTGGATCCATCTCAGTCTGGATTAATTAAGGTCAGGTCATGCTTACTGAACCTGGTGGACCTGTTTGAAAAGATCATTAAAGTAGTGGACGAAGCTAAAACAATACATATTAAATACCTCAACCTGGCCAAGGCCTTTGACACAATCCCCAACTTGGACATTGTAAAAAAGCTAAGTAAACTGGGAATAAACTCCTACATCACCTGCTGGATTGTTAACTGGCTCATAGATAAGACACAAAAAAATCAAAAATAGGGGAGACTACCTTTGCAAAGAGACCAGTCACCAGTGGTGTCCCTCAAGGTTTGGTACTGGGACCTCTTCTGTTTAGCATCTACTTCTCTGAAGAAAAAAACAACACAAAAGGGCTCTGGCTGACTAAGTTTGCAGATGGCAGAAAGCTGGGAGCAATTACTGAATCCCTAAATGACTTGGCAATCCTGCAGAAGGGTTTCTCCTAAAGATATAACTGGTACCAGAATCATGGACTGAAACTAACTGTCAAAAATGCAATATCATATCCTTTGGGAAGTCATCTACCCTGGAGAACTACCCCTATTGACAACACACTCCTGAGAATTGACTCAATTATTTTGGATGTGGGAACTCGTGTGGGCAGTGATCTTTCAACTAACGTGTTCACTGTAATAAAGAAGTCCTATAGTATGCAACTCCTAAACAACTGGATTGCTTCTAGAGCCAGGGATATCATTGTCCTCCTTTACTCAGACCTCACTAGACCAATCATTGAAGATAATGCCCCCTTTGTTTTGTACATGTCCAGACCCATGCAACAACTGGAACTCCCACCGAGATACCTTACTAAAAGGATACAAGGCCTAACAAGATATCTTATTAAAGGATATGAGGCCCTGTCACTATTCTAGCTATCCTACAGAAAGTTATGAGGTGACCTGTGTCTGACATACAAGGCATTCTCTGCCCCAATACTGATCAACCTACTGCACATCAACAAGTCAAATGGCATCAGAAATACTTGGTCCATGGATTTAAGCCTCTTCTGCAGCATCAATAGAACAGTTTGGAGGGACAGGCATATTAGTGGTAAATTATTAAAGATTGAAGTTCAAAAAATAATTTGACACATTTTGACTTTCAGACTTGATATATACAGACAGAAGATACCACTGCTCTGGAACAGACTCCCCACCCATGTAAAACATCCCTGCCCATATTCAAGAATAACTTGGATCTATGGATGTCCCTTGTACTACTAATGAATACACACAGCTCCAAAATGCTTTATTCCATTAATGGTGATATTCCAGTTATTCTCACTAGTTGTAATATGTAATTATCAACCATGAGATGGGTAAGGCTAATCTAACACCAAATTGGGATAAGTAAATTCAAGCACCAAAAAAATTTGTTAAGCTTAAAATGGCTCACAAGGACAGTTAGCCTATTACCTACCAATAAATGTATTAATAAGAGGGTATTAACTTTCAATGGTGACTAACTGCTGGTATCATCTCCTAATTGTCCAGAATGCTCTGCTATACATTAGTTATGTTTATGGTTCTTGCTTATTTCTCAAGATTGGAACAGTAACTGGAGTTCACCAGTCAAGTAATCTGGAGTACTGCAAGGGCAGTGTGGCTTCACAAATCAGTGCAAATAACTGCCTTTGCACTAAAGTGCTATGTGCATGGTAGTTTAATTGTAAAAAATGTAAATGAGCAGCTTGTAACAATTTCAGGCAAAAAAAGTTAAAAAATATTTTTGATGTTCAACTTAAAATTGATGTGTTACTAGTCCCATTAGTGGAACAGCACAAACTGCCAAATCCAGCTATGGTTCTGGCATAAAGACAAGAAGGATAAAAAGGAGTTTTTCTGGAACAGCTAAAATATGGACTTCTAATCACATCAGCCTTCAAAAAGAATAATCTACATGCAGTAATATCTGTAAGTGAATTATCATATTCCCACATGAAGGACACCACTGTACCACATTGTTTGAAATAAAGTTGATGTTCAACAAACACACTGCCTTACTGGCATATGAGCAGTAGTGCCCTGCTACCCTAACTGTAGCAGTCTACCAAAGCTCAGAGCTCCTTCCTCTGTCTGTCTTTGGGTATGATGGACCAATCACCTAAGAGTACAGGGAGTGCCTTTTAGACCCATAGGCAAAACCCTTTCAATTTTCTAGTGCCACAGTAAGAAAATTATTTCTGAGAAGACTTCTTCTTTCTCTGGATTTTCAGCTGCTGAGCTTAGGTAAGAGATCCTTTTGGGTTTTATTTCTTCCCTGTGCATTTTCTTCTATTCAAATTGAATAGTGTATTTTGCTGCTTTATTTCTCATGGGAAATTTTGTGTATTCTTCTGATTATACTTTGACTAGCAAAGTAAGGCCTATGCTATTGATCAAAAGCCTCATTTGGAAGTGTTAACAAGAAAGCTTGTTTATATTGTATTTTTTTCTTTGGGGTTATGATTATTTGAGGTTATTGAGCAGGATTACTACATTTGAAATATTTTTTTCATTTAAATCATGATTTTGGTGCCACTTTGTATGTTAAACATTTCTGACAGGAATTCTTCATCAGTTTATGAAATATTTCTTGACTAGTACTGTTTTAGGCTGTATCCATTCATTTTGACTAAAACTAGCCCTTTTGCTACAAAATTAGGGGACTTTTGTGCATGTTCCCTATGCTTGAAACTGTCATTTCTTCAGTGAAGTATTTAGAACAGTAATCCTTGAAGAAATAGATGATTGCCTTTGGTGGTATTTTGTTAGTTAAATATTTCTGATAGGACTTTTTCATTGGTTTATGAGTTATTTCTTGTTTAATACTGCTCTAGGTTGTTGTTAAAAATTTGGTGCTGAAGTTAGTCTTTATTTGTTAAAATTGTGGAAATTATGTGACATGTATTTTGTGAGAGAAGCCCTTTTAAAGGCCAGATGGTAAGACTGGCTCACGTGGTTAAGTATGAAAATTATATTGCATGCTTACATCCACAAAACATAGACAATTTTTGAGTGGATAAATTTAGCTCTAACTTCTCCCCCCAACATTTCCAGATCTCATACCCACATCTACATCTCCCCCTCAAATCTCCAGTGAACAATTTCTCGTGGTACTACCCATGGCCAAGAATGCTACTTCTATGGAGCCAGATAACATATCAGGCAGCTTACTGTCCAGCCTGAAATAGGACCCGTCAGACCTCCTACAGAAGCTGTTCAATGCCAGCCTCCAAACAGGCTTTGTGCCAGATGAATGGAAGACAGTAACTACCATCTCCTTACACAAAGGTGGGGCATCAACAGACCAAGGAAATTATAGGCCCATAAATTTGACCATCCTCATCTGTAAAGCTATGGAAAGAATCATTATGAAATTAATATATAAGAACATCAGTAATCTATAAACTTTGAATAAATCCAGGTCAGATTTGTCAAGGGCAGAGCTGGCCTACGTAACCCAGTTAATTTCTTCAAAAAATTACTGAAGCAATGGATTAGGGCAAATCAGTACACACCATATATCTAGACCTCAGTAAGATGTTCAGCACCATCCTTACTCTGGTATCATAGATAAAATATCCCAACTAAATGTTAGTCCCTGTGTAACTCAATGGTTAGCATACTGGGTAACAGATTTAACTCAAAAAAGTATGGTGGGCTGCTCTACCTCCTCCAAAAGAACTGCCACTGGTGTTTTTTTTTTACAAAAAAGCATATTTATTAAATTATCACATATGACATAGGTGATCTTACATTTATATAAATAAAAAGCAAACATTGACACCACTTTAGTTGCAAACATTATGCATCACTGACATCCCTTGCTGAATCTAATCATGGTGACTGCCAAAAAAAGCAATTACTAGAAAGTGGAACTCACAGTCTAAACCAACTTTACTAGCAGTAGTGAATATAGTAACAGAGATAAAACAACTAGAACTGGGATCTTTAGAAAAGGGAGGGAGCAAACTACATAGGAAAAAATGGGAATTGTGGGAACAATATATGCAGAACCAGGGTTCAGTTCTTGGGCCATTCCTCTTTGGCATTTACTTCTATGAGGTCAAAGCCAATGTTAGGGTTTATGGCTGACCAAGTTTGCAGAAGACACCATGATGCTCCAAAAGGGCCTTTCCCAAATCAGTAGCTAGTTTCAAAACCACGGACTAAAACTAAATGCCAAGAAATGTATAACAATATCCTTCCTTAAGCAAGACATCCCTTGTGATTATCACTTTTAATAACATGCCCCTGAAAACTGATCTACTAGTTAGGGGGCTGTAAACTTACATAGACAATATGTCCTTGGATACACAATTGTAAGAAAGTCCTTTTTCATTGTACAACTTATTACTAAGGCTATGGTGTCCAGGTCCAGGGATGAGATCATTCCACTGTTTTCCACTCTCAGGCCTATCATTGAGTATAATACCCCCTTGGTATGTACCAGTCCAAACATCTGACACCATTTGAAATATACAATGCTTTTTCACTAAAAAAAAAAATCAAAGGTCTAAATCATAAAATATGTGTGGACCATCTCAAAAGCTTGTTCATAGGTTCGTACTAAGCTAACTGCCCTTGTGAGCCATTTTAAGCCTAGCCAATTATCCTTTTTGAGACTCAAACCCTGCACCTTGTGTTTGTAAGGCGAACACCTTAATCATTAGGTCATCCTCCCAACCCCTCTTCTTAGTACTATACATGCTACTGAGGGGTGACCACCTCATCTACAGGGCCTCAACAAAACTTATCAGACCTGTTGTACATTCACAAGTCCAGTGGTGGTATACACACCTGTTCAAGAGATCTCAGTGTCTTTTGCAACATAAATAGAACATGTTGGAGGGATAGATACATTTCACAGAGAATATCACTTCTTTGGAATCATCTTCCTCTCCATATAAAGCAAAGTACTTCAGTTGCACTATTCAAACATAATCTAAATGAATGGATGGGTCGCTACAAATTCAACCATAGTTTAGCACTCTTGTCCCTCATGGATAGGAGCAACATGTAAAACTTCATGGGAATGTAGGGATAGGCTTCTAAAGATCCTCACAGATGCTCACAGGTCAATAGTTAGTAAGTACTTATGAATATGATGCTTTTTTCCATGGCTCAAAACCTTCCACACCTTACAATAACTGGTAACCATAACAATAACATTTTCAATGTTTCAGACATTAAATACATGGGCCTTACCCTTGATCCTTCCCTCACCATCAATGCACACATTAACAATTGACTACATGATTCAAGCTGTGGATGTACAAAGCCAGCTGGATGAGAATTGTATGCTTGCAAATGTAATATGTAATGAAAACAGTGGGGTTAATAAGAATAATGGTGATGAAGATCATTCCTTTGTAACAATTGATAGAGCTGATATTACTTTATTAGAAGTTGAAGAGTCTTCAGATCTGGTCATAAAATATATTCCTGTAGCTGGAGATTCTATTATTAGAGGAAGTGGTACTTATATATGCAGAGAAGATAATGAACATCGAATAGTGTTATGCTTGCCAGGAGCAAAACTAGAAGATATGAGATGACTTAAAATGCCTTAATGTAAGGCAGTACGAATCTGTTTTCATTCATGTCAATACAAATGATGTCATCCACAAGTTAGTAGGAGCTTACAGGCCTCTTAGATAGTATAGCTTGCACTGGTGTTAGGACATATTTTTCACAAATCACATATAGAAAGGATAGTCAGGTCACAGAGAATGAAAAGATTTTTGGAGTAAATACTTACATGGAAAAAATGCCCCATTTAAAAACAATGGAAATGTATACAGCATCCAGGCCTTGTTTTGAGCACATGTTCAGACAGGATGGTGCGCATTTGTCAAGATCAGGGAAGATCATTTTTGCAGCAGATATTTTGCAATATTTGACAAACACTAGGTAGGATTTTTGCCAGGTCGAGAGTTTAACAGTTCATAGACAGCAAGATTGCTGCATCTCTGATGGGTGGTAATGCTAAGATCATTAATAATAAAGTTTTTAGTGGAAATTTGCTGAGTTTCCACAAGACTGATGTTGTTACTGTTTGTGAAACATGGTTAAAGAGCAATGATTGGAAACCAGTTGTGTCAGGGTATAAATGTTTTTACTGTACCAGACGTTCTAACAAAAAATCTGGTGGAGGTGTTATGATAGGGATTAAAAAGAGACCTGTGGTTATTACATGTTCAGTGATAACACCAATACTACAGATTATGTAACTGTGACAATACAGATGACCCTGGAACATATAACAGTTGTTAGAGTGTATAGACCACCAAAGTCAAGTACTGATGACCTGAAGGAATCTATATATTTCTTGCATGAAACACAGGAGGGAAGAATAATATTAGCTGGGGACTTAAATTAACCAGAAACTGATTGGAATAGTATTGATTCCACAACATTAGTAAGGAAATTATTCACTACATATGTTCAGGAACAACAAATGCTTCAGATTGTAAAAAAAAATACCAGAGAACAGAACATACTAGACATTGTTTGTGTTCCTAAAGAAATCATAAAATATGTGTGGACTATCTCAAAAGCTTGTTCATAGGTTCGCAAGGGCTGCTAACTGCCCCTTTGTTTTAAGCCTTTAAGCCTCCCCTTTACCTCATCAAAAACTGCACCTTGTGTTTGTAACTTGTTACTTCAAGTCAAGTGTTACCACCGTTGATACGCAGTGATCATGGGGTTATAAAGGTTAATTTGTTGCTAGATAATTCTGCCAAACTGAAATTTAAACCAGTGCACAGAAGATTAATTACAGATTATATGGAAGCAAAACAGACACAATGTAAACTAATTAGACTGATGTGTTCAGTGGAAAAATGCTGATGGAATGTGTAACGTTTTAAAAGAGAAATTGAGTGCAAAAAATCAAAAAAATGTTTAACAACAGGATCTAGGCATACAATATCAGGGGGATATATTTCCATAAGAACAAGATATCTGATGAAGGTAACAGACAAAAAATATAAGACATTGAAGAGAGGTCATACTAGGAACTTTGAAAACTGAAATAAACAAGCTGGACAAACAAATTAAGCATAGTGTGAGACAAGATCAAGACAATTTTGAAGATAATTTATATAAAGATATTGAGCATAATAGGAAACCTTTTTTATGATTGGTAGAAGGAGTAAAGGCATACAAATTGATAAACTGTGTGCAAATCCTAAAATTTATTCTCAGACACAACAGATTATAGATATATTTACAAAATTTTATACAAAAGAGTTTGGCTCCACAAAGGGTTGATCAGTTGATCTAGTGACATCCTGGTAACTGCAGGAACTGGAATTAAATAAGATTTTATTGAAAAAGAACTGCCCAAACTGGATAAAAACAAAGCACAGGAAGGAGACAGAATTAGTAATAATGACCTGAGAACACTTCAACAAGAACTTACAGTGCCATTATATCTATTATCTGTTTACTAGGTCATATAACTATGGGGAGAGTCCACAAGATTGGAAACATGGGCTTATTAAACCTGTCCTTAAGGGAAAGGGGAGTAGGACAAACACAGAGTCATATAGACCCTTAAGTCTACTTCCATGTTGTGGAAAAATAATGGAGAAGGTAATATTGGATAAGTTATTGTCAGAATTGGATAGGTTGGGACTTGAAACCATATATCAGCATGCATATGTTGAAAATAGATCTATTCCCACATGTAACATGATGTTCTATAACAATATATTAACAGCTATGAATTAAAAAATTGTGCTGTGATGTAATTTATATAGATTTAACTTTAGCACTTGACAGGATCATACACAAAACACTGATCAATTAATTAGAACAAGTAGGTATCAATGTACTCTTGATAAGATGGATAGCTGCATGGTTTACAAATAGGACATGGCAAGTATCATACAGCAACTGGTCAGGTGAAATAATTGGTTAAAGTCAGGGTGTCCCACAGGGCTCTGTCCTAGGCCCTTACTTGTTTAGATTGTATCTTTCAGACCTAACATTTTCATCTGAGGTGTTTTATAGTCTATATGCAGATGACCTAAAACTGGGTAAACTTATTACATGTGTTACAATAAAGCATGTCTGCAAAAGAGCTTGAGTATATTGATCATTTAGACACAGGAGAATAATATGCTGATAAATACATCAAAAGCTAATCATATGAGAGTTGGGAGACATAAACTGAAAGGTGAACATTTAATACAGCACACAGTGATTGAAACTGTAGATTCATTTAAGAACCTGGG
Source organism: Protopterus annectens (assembly GCF_019279795.1). Classification (NCBI taxonomy): domain Eukaryota; kingdom Metazoa; phylum Chordata; order Ceratodontiformes; family Protopteridae; genus Protopterus; species Protopterus annectens. The sequence continues at coordinate 836,907,632 of NC_056739.1, forward strand.
TATATGGGTAGATCCAGCTTTGAGTTTTTCTAATTATATCAACCAATTGGTTAATGATACTTATATAACTATAGGTTGTATAAAAAAAAATGTTTAAGTCTAGGAAATCAGAAATGATGAGGTCATTGTTTGTTAGTTACATTAGACCTAAACATGATTATGGAATAACAATATGGAAACCTTATAAGAAAACAAGCATTAGTAAACTTGAAAAGTACAGCAGATATATACCAAGGGCATCCATGGATGTGAAAATTTAAGTTATTAAGAAAGACTAAAATATCTGAACTTGTACAGTGTGTCATACAGATATGTAAGAGGAAATCTTATTCAGGTATATAAGGCATTTAGAGACAACTACCTCTGGGAATGTTTGGGGTTATCAAAAAGTACTAGAGAATCATCAGACAATATATGGAGAAGATTCTATAGGAATGAGAAGTGTACTAATTGGTTCCCTGAGAGAGCAGCTGATGCATGGAACAGACTATCAAATTATATTAAAGCAAGTACTAATTTAGATATTTTTAAGAACAGCCTGGACACTTATTATGGAAACAAGAGTTTTTGTATATTGGCAGGCTAGAAGGGCATTAATGGCCGTGCTTGAAATAGTTGTATGTATGTATGTAGGTTCATAGGTTCACAGGAGGTTAATAAGCTATTGACCCAAAGGTCTTTACAAGCTTAGCCATATGTACCCAATATCACACTAGAGAAAGGATATTTCCTAAAATCGAAGTCTTAATTAGCAATGACTGCCCATATCTAGGAGGACCATAGGTGAAATCCCTGGCAGATATTTATGGTTTCCCATCCAGTCATCCAGATTATGCTTAAACAGAGTCATAGAGGGTCTCTGTTTGATGTGGATTGGTAGCCTATTCCAGAGGAGTGGCAAACTCTGAGAGGCATACCTGTCTCTCCAGCAGGTCTAATTTATGTCACAAGCCAAGTTAAGGTCCCTGGAGTAGGTGACTCATGTCCTATTTAACTTACGGATGTGCAGCATTTCCATTAGGTTTGGATCAGAGATTGCTCTGTAGGCCAAGCACAAGTTTCTTCTAAGTAGTCTGTATACTACTGAGTACAGTGACAGTGATTTCAGTCTGTCAATGTATGGCATGTGCTGGAAACCCTATATTTTCTTGGTTAGAAATCTCTGAAGTCTCTCAAGTTGCTGCAGGTGCCTGGTAAGGCACATTACTAAAGGGAGCATTGTACTCAATTATTGACCTGATGAGGGACAAGTACAGGGGAGTTATAACCACTTTTGCTCTTGAGGCAATGCTTTTGCTAATGAGTTGTGCAATGTGGAATGCCTTCCTTACCACAGTAGACACATGGTGGTCAAAGCTAAGGCCACAGTCAGCTTGCATTCCTAACCCCCGGATTCTGCAAGCCTTGCATGGTGTGCAGGATTAGTGCAGGAGCTCTAGCAGGCAATATGTCTGCCGTGCAAACCAGGAATAACCTGTAGGGGTGTGCACAAGAGCTTCTGCACAAGTCCTGCATGGACTCAGCCCCTGTATGCAAATTACCCCATTTTCAGGAGAAATCCATGCAAATGAGATGAATTTGTGATCCAGGAAGCTGGAAACCGGCTGTGCAGGACTAGTGTAATCTGCAGAAATGTATTGCACCAGTAAAGGAGTACATTTCAGCAAATTACAAAACTGAGCCATATCAGCACCAACTAAAGGGTAGATATCATGTATAAAGCATGCCAGTGGCCAACTATAAGGCCATTGGCATGGAAAACACTTTGAAAAAAAATCACCTTTTATTTTTTTTTAGCCGATCTCAGCTGTTTAAGTGTAGGGCAGTGGCCCACAAACGGGATCGGGGGAAAATAAGGAAATAAACCTAAAATAAGCATTCTAACTAAAATCACTATTCTGCCATTATACTCAATAGCAGGCAGAAGACAACATGGCCAATGAATAGTGGTTGCTAAGGTTTGAGGCTCAGTGTGGGACATGTAACTATGCATTAGCAGGCAATCCTATGCAAATGAGGGGAATGATAGTGAATCCCAGATTTCCCCTGCATGCTAGTCAGCTCGCAACAGTGTAAGAGCATGAATAGCTTGGTGCAAGCCTAGGAGTTAGCTGACATCATAGGGGGTGTATCAGGCATACTGTAAGCAGATTGGAGCCCTGTGGCTTGGGTTTGCTCCAAGCTTAGCACAGTTAAGCAAGGGGTTGAGGGGTTGTATCTGAGGTTGCCTAGCACTCTTTAGATTGCCTAAGCGGGTGTGCGCTCAGCGCACCGGGTTTTAAAGGAAAAAAAAACAGGAAATAGCAGCATTGTGCACATTTGAGCACTGCGCTTGTGCAGTGCACCCCCAGGCTTAAACAGGAAGGCAATGGGAAGGGAAAACAGCAGTAGGAAGATAATCTAGGAAAACTATCATAGCTGGCAGGTGAAATGTATCAGAATCAGCCAATTACACAGACAGCAGACCAGCCCAGCCCAAAACACTGCTATAAACTATGCAAACACCTTTCTCTCTGGTTTTTCCCATAGTCTACACCACCGGTGTATACAAGCGGGGAAGTCTTAGCAAACAAAACAATAAAATGATAGGGGCTGCAATAGCTATCATACAACAACATGTGGAAGAGGCTGAGGATGGTGAGGATGTGAATGCTGCCGACCAACCCACAGTGAGGAGATGGAGAAGAGTGTACAGACCCAGGGTAACCTACCAGGGCTACATGAGCTGGAGATAGTGGAGCACTATAGGGTGGACAGGGACCTCTTACAGCAAATTGTTGAGCTTGCCGGCCATCCCTGACACACAGAACAGAGGGGAACCCATCGCAGTGGATACCAAAGTATGTGTAGGCCTAAGAATACTAGCTACAAGTACCTTCCAAAGGCCAACTGGGGATATGATGAGGATCTCACAGGCATCAGTATCCAGGCTACTCCACCAGTTCCTGGATGCCATGTCAGCACATGCCAGTGAGCACGTATATTTCCCCAACACCCGTGAGGCATTGGCCAGCAATATGCAACTGTTCCACCAAATAGCAGAATACCCTGAGGTAGTGGGTGATATAGACTGCATGCACATAGACATCAAAGCACCACCCGGTGAGCGGGGTAGGGTCTACATCAACCACAAGGGCTTCCCCTCCATCAACTGCCAGGTCGTGTGCGATGCCCAGGGCATAATAATGAATGTGTGTGCTGTCTGCCCTGGAAGCTATCATGATTTCCACATCTGGCATCAGACACAGCTGTGCCAGAGATTTGCCAGTGGGGACATCCCTTACGGTCACCTAGTGGGGGATGCTGGTTACGCACTGGAGCCGTGGCTGAAGACACTCATCAGAAATGCACACACACCCAAATAGGAACTCCATAATGAGGCACACGCACAGACCAGAATTACAATAGAGTGTGTGTTTGGGATGCTCAAGTCATGGTTCCAGTGCTTTTACACATCTGGTGGAGCCTTGCAGTACTCACCAGCTACATGTACCCAAATTGTCATCGTATGTGCCATGCTACACAATATGATCCTGTGGAAACAGCTGAAGCAGGAACAGCACGGGGCAGGGCCACACAGCCCCCCCACCATTGCCAAGGCCTGCACAGGCACAGAGTGATTCAGAGGAGGAAGAACCTGAGCCTGCCCCAGTAGGCAGAAGGAGGTGTGCCCAGTATGCCCTGGCCTTGGCAAAGAGGCAACACATAGCACATACACTGACACAGGAGGGATCCAGGGAATGACACCTCTCTCTGACTCGCACATACAGTAAAAGGGATACCAAACATGGCATTGCCTCTGCTCAACCATGTGTAGGGAGTGTGCTATGTGCATCTGACATAGGCATCCCTGCAGCACCACCCTCAATACTGGGACACCCACAAGGTAAGTCACTCAGCCTACCAATTGGTGAATGGAGTAGAATGTGTTGTTACCTGTATCTATGGTATGGATGTGAGCATGCAAGGGAATCAGGTGGCTGAATGGTATGCCAGCAGATAGTAGACACCTATAGTGACACCATGAGATCTGTAACAAATACTGATGTCACCATAGTAGCCAGTACTGCACACGGCGACAAAACCCACTGCAGGAAATGTGATGGGCCACATGTGTATCCATATGACTGACACATGCCAGTCAGGGAGGTTCATATACCTAACAACTGTCTCAGCCAGCAGGACAGGTGTAGGCAAACACAAACAAAGGCTGTGCTATGGCCTCTGAATGATGCCTATGGGTAATGCCCCCCCCCCCAGGCCTACACAGACAGACTACAGCAGGTCAGGCAGTGGGATGTTAGTTCTAAAGGATATGAAGTCAGAAACTAATATGTAGGTCAATCAAAGCTAAGGCCTGTTCATAGGTTCATACTAGGCTATCTGCCCTGGGGCAATTATAAGCTTAGCCCGATTCTGTATGGCTTACGCCACCCCTTGATTTGAGTATACTGTGCCCTTTTTAAGGTTTAGTTTATTGTGCCTCTGTCTAATAGTGACACGGGAGTAATCCCTGGGGCAAACCTACGATCCCCCATCCACCTGTCGAGATTCTTCTTGAAGAGATTCAGTGAGGTGCTCTGCCTCACATGAACTGGAATTCTATTCCAGAGCGAAGGGAGCCTCTGGGTTATGAACCTGTCCCTCCAGCAAGTTCTATTTATTTCTGTGCTGAGGTTTAAGTCCCTCGAGCGTGTGGCTCTAAGGGATTTAGATTTACTGAGGTGGAGCATGTCCATTAATTCTGGATTTGACATAGCTTTGTATGTTAGGCATAGATCGCCTCAAAGTAGGCGGTATGCAACTGAGTAGAGCTGGAGTTTTTTTAACCGAGCAGCATATGGCATCTGTTTGAGACCCTTGATCTTCTTGGTGAGATACTTTTGGGGTGTCTCTAATTGCTGCAGGTGTCGGGTAAGGTACATCCCAAAAGGGGCATTGTATTCTATGATGGGCCTGATGAGGGATGAATAAAGGGGCACGATTACCTCTCTTGATCTAGATGTGAAACCCTTCGTAATGAGGTGGGCTATGTAGAAGGTGTTTCTAACCACTTTGGCAATGTGGTTTTCAAGGGAGAGATTGCTATCAACTTGGGTCCCCAGGTCCCTAATAACTTTCTCTGTACTTAATGGGTTTCCACCTATGTGGTAATTTGTGGGCACATTGTTTTTGCCAAAGGGTATGACTATACATTTTTTGGCATTTAGCTTTAAACCATGGCACTGGCACCAGTTATCTGTCTCTGTGAGACCTTTTTGAAGGATGTTTGTGTCAGCTGGAGAGTCGATTATGGCGCCCAGTTTGCAGTCGTCTGCAAACCTGGTGAGCCATAGTCCTCCCATGTTTGCCTGCACCTCGGAAAAGTATATCCCGAACAAGAGTGGTCCCAGGACAGAACCCTGTGGGACGCCACTTGTGACCGGTTTCGAGTCTGACATGGCTCCAGCAACTCTCACTCTGTGGGTTCTGTCTTTGAGCCAGTTTGCGACCCATCTTGTGACATAGGGGTTTATATTTAAGCTGGATAGCTTATCTATGATGCCCGAGTGGGGTATTGTGTCAAATGCCTTTGCAAGGTCCAGATAGGCTGTGTGGACTACCTTCCCTTCATCTATGGCTTTGGTGACTGTTTCGAAGAAGTCAACCAGGTTCAAAAGACAGGATCTGCCCTTGACAAAGCCGAACTGGGTAGGATCTAGTGTCTGTAGGTCCCCAATGTCTTTGTTTATGAGCTCCATGATGATCCTCTCCATAGCCTTGCAGACTAAGCTAGTCAGGCTTATGGGGCGATAGTTTCCAGGGTCCGTAGAGGCTCCACCTTTGTGGAGTGGGACCACTGTTGCTGTCACCATTCTGCGGGCACATATCCTGTAGTGTGGCTGAGATTGTATAGCTGTTTTATTTGAGGGATTAGTTCCTCTTGGAGTTCATGTAGGACTCAACCTGGGACACCATCTGGTCCCATGGAAACAGTGTTTTTTGCTTTGGAGAGGGCAGCCTTCACCTGAGCATCAGAGATGTTTGGGAGGCAGCCCTCTGCCGGGATAGATACTTGCTCTTCGGGGAGGCGTGGAGAAGTTTGCACTGAACCTGTCTGCCAGGATATTGGCGATGTCTGTGGGTTCAGTGTATTTTTTGTCATTTAGAATCAACTCAGAACAGGTCTGGGAGTTGCATCCCAGGTTCCTAACATAACTGAAAAAAGCCTTATGATTGTCTTTGGTGTCCTGTGCAATTTTTCTCTCGAAGCTGGCCTTGGAGGATTTTATGAGGTATCATACTTTTTTGCTAGTACTGATCAGAGATGCCTTCCCTATTAGGGATTTTGCTCTATCATGTAGTAGCTTCCTCCTTCTGTTGTACAGTTTATTTATGGCAGGGGTCCACCAGACTGGATGCCTGCCTTTGGATGATTGGGTCTTGGTTTTGTTTGGGATAGCATGATCCATGCATTCCTGGAGATGTCCGTAGAATGCTTATATAGGATTCTGCAGTTTGGGCGTAGTTTCCACTGGCCCTGGGGCCTTGAAGGATTCCACTTCGGTTTTGAGAAGTGAGAAGTTTGCTTTGAGAAGTTTTCACTGTGGTTTTCTGGGCTGGGGGGGTCGGGATGTGGACATCCAGTGAAATTAATTTATGGTCTGATCTTACCAATGAGGGATATACTTCTGGTGTGGAGCATAGAGTCCCCATGTTGGTAATGATCAGGTCTAGTATGTTGTTCCCTCTTGTGGGAGTGGTAACTAGTTGTTCCATAGCATTTGAGTTTATAATTTCCAGGAACCTTTGGGCTAAGGTGCTGGGGCTTGAGTAGTGCTCCCAGTCAATGTTTGGGTAATTGAAGTCACCCAATATAATGATGTTCGGAGAGATCTTCATGTTCTCCAATGTTTTCAGGAAAGCCGAGTGGGATTCCTGACTTTGAGAGGGTGGTCTGTAGGATGCTATAAACTGAAAGGCAGTCTTGCCCACTGTTAGTGGCACATGGATGGTCTCCGATACTTCGTGCAATGCCACTAACCTGGAGGTGTGGATATCCTTGATAAATATGGAAACTCACCCTCCTTTTGTGGTTTGGTCCGGGTTTTGGGGCCGAAAAGCATGATATGAGGTATAGCCTGGTAGTGCTAGGGTGCTCTCTGGAGCCTTGAACCAGGTTTCTGTCACTGCACAGATATCGATGTTCTCCATACTGAGGAGAGCTTTGAGTGCATGCATCTTGAGGTTAAGACTTCTGGCATTAAGCAGTATTACCCTTAGTTTCTTGTTCCTTGTGCTGTCTATGGGGGTGGGTTTGACTTTTGAGCCTTGCCTAAAAAAGGCACTATGGGGGTGGCAAGAGCCTTTGCCAATATCCGAAAGCCCAGTGGTGACAGGTGCAAGCCATCCCAAGCGAAGCAACATGGCTTGTCGAGCATGTCATCCCAGGTTGACCGACACTGGATCCCCTTTGAATGACACCAAAATTTTAGCCAATTGTGAAAATCGATCATTCTGTCTTTGTACTGTGGCATCATTCTAGGTGAGGGTAAGATGCTGCTCAAGGTCAGGGTCATACCAGCCTGGGCTACATGATCAAAGAGCTCCTCTATGTCTCTTTTCATGTAGTCCAGGGAGGTACGTCTCAGGTCATTCACACCAGCATGTACAATAACTGAGTCATATTTGTATTTGCTTTGGAGTGACCTGAGTGCTTGCGTTATGTGGCAGATCCTAGCACCTGACAGGCAGCTCACTGTGACCTTCTCTTTATTCAGCCTGGTGCGGGGCGTCAGTGTGTCTGACAATAGAGTCACCTATTACAAGAGTATCAGGTGTGTTATTCAGCCTTAAAGGCTGTGGCTGCTTACACTGACTTTGTGGGCTATGTGTTGTGTGTTTTGTTTTGAGGTAGCGTTTGCTTGGATGTCTGCTTTGGAGGTCTCTGTTGCTTAGGTAGATTTTTATTTAGAGCCTCCGAGTATGTTTTTGTGCATTTATGTGTTTGGTTTGCTGATGTGGTGGGACTATGTGATACTGGAAATGTGTTGTGTGAGGTTATCTTCTCCTCCTGACTGGTTACACCAGTTTTGAGATGAGAGAGCTCAGCCTCCAGTTTGGCTAAATAGTTGCATCTCTCACATATATTTGAACCTGTTTGGAGGAGGAGAGGCTTGTCCGTGTACATGAGACAGTTGTAACATTGCCTCAAAATTCCCAGATTCACCAGCTGGACTGGAGAAGAAACCATTGACTGACCTTTGGACATGCTAGAGTAATATAGGGAAACTGAATTTAAGACGGACCAGTAGAGGACAGGGTAATCGTAGAGAGTATACGAGTAAGTAGTGCTTATGGTTTAATAGTGCTAACTTGTAGGATTACTTAATTGGACCAGTGAAGGGCCTTAGAATGAGAATATGGTGTTTAAATTGAGAGATAGAGCAGTTCTAAGGGAAAAAGTGAAGAGCAGACTTTGTGGAGACAGGAATAGTTTAAACCCAATTAGGCGGCGCTGCCCGCTGTTGCGCTATGCACAAAAATGCACAAAAACGTGCAAAAGAGGGTTTTAAGAGAGGAAGATGAAGGAGTTAGGAATTGACCCAAAATGGCCAATAAAACTACAGTTTCAAGTCAGTAACCACTCCCACAGTGGCAGGCAGGCTGCTCAATGTTTTTCACTGCCACTGATCAACAGAGAGACTTCCCTTTAGCCCAAGCAAAAAATGGCCTCCAAGAAACTTACAAACAGTTCAAGAACAGCAAGCCTGTAACTGAACTTTTTTAAATCTCAGAAAAGTGGGAAAAAAGCAAGATTTTTTTTTTTTTTTTTTTTTGTAGTACACTGATATGCCTTTAGTCAGCATGATAGGTTAGAATACAGAATGAAATGGAGTACCTGACATACCAAGTACAGTCACAGCAAATGTGTACAAGTGTCAGGTGTGCCCCCCAATCCTGTGTAGAAATGTAGTAACAGTCAGGTGTGCCCTCCAGTCCTGTGTAGAAATGTAGTAACAGTCAGGTGTGCCCCCCAGTCCTGTGTAGAAATGTAGAAACAGTCAAGTGTGCCCTCCAATCCTGTGAAGAAATGTAGAAATAGTCAGGAGCGCTCCCCCAGTCCTGTGTAGAAATGTAAAAATAGTCAGGTGTGTCCCCCCACAATCCTATGTAGAAATGTAGTAACAGTCAGGTGTGCCCCCCCTACTCCTATGTAGACATGTAGAAACAGTCAGTTGTGCCCCTTCCCCCAATCCAGCATAGAAATGTAGTAACAGTGAGGTGTACCCCCTCTCAACCACTGTGTAGAAATGTGGAAACAGACAGCTGTGTCCACTCCCCCAATCCTGCGTAGAAATGTAGTAACAGTCAAGTGTGTCCCCTCCCACAATACTGTGTAGGAATGTAGAAACAGTCAGGTGTGCTCCCCCCAACCCTACTTAGAAATGTAGTAACAGTCAGGTGTGCCCCCCAATCCTGTGTAGAAATGTAGAAACAGTCAGGTGTGCCCCCCATTCCAATGCACACAAGTCATAACAGTCAGGTGTGCCCCTCCCACAGCCCTATGTAGAAATGTAGTAACATGTATGTGTAGGTACAATACCAGTGGAGCACAGATGCACAGAGGTGGCCAAGGTAGCAGGATAGGTTGTAGCATCTGCACAATATGCAGGTGTGTGTGTGTTAGGTTGGTGGGTGTTTCATATTGTGTGAGAGTGGTCAGTATGTATGCATGTTGAGGTAAGACCTGGTGGCTATTGCCCACTACTGCTGATGACAGGGACAAGTCCTCCCAACTGCAGTGCCAAAGACAATACCCACCAGTATAACACATGCTAGCAGTAAGCCATTGTAAATGTATGGTGGTAATATGTGCCACCATCTGAAAGATTGACATGACAAGGCTGTTGGGCTAGATATACAAGCAGTACACAGGGGGAAGTACTCCAGACATACAGTATATATTGTGTCACTGTGAAATGGAGCCACCCTTGGAATTGTACATACAGGTATGCATCACATTATCCAGTCCTGTAGTAGGGGATACCGGTGTTGTCTGCCCGAACACTTGCAGGCCACAAAGGAGGTAGGACTGATGTATTGGGAAACAGCTGATGTACCTGAACATGCCAGCATAACTGGAATGCCCAATGCATATCTGTGTGTCAGATGTAAGTAGTGTCCATAGCACACATGCACCCAGCTCAAGCAAACACCACTCACAGTCACCTCTCTGGTCGTATCCCTGCTGTGCGGAATGGGTACAATATGACCCCACCTGTATATGGCAATAGTGAATGAATGCAGCATGCAGTGCAGGTGGGACATGCAGGTGTGTTGCTAGCTGTAAGTAGCACCCTGCCAGCATCCACAAGACATGAACAAGACTGATAGATGGTATTGGCATGAACACCTAGCACACCTGCCTTGTCACCCCAGGGGAATATAATGTATGGCGCTTTGAGACTATAGGACTGTCAGAATGCAACTGCCTGCCACATCTGGCTCGCATCAACACCTAATGGCCCACAGGCCTCTGCCAAGGGCCTGTGTTTTATATATACTGCCAATGCATGTTATGTCATGGACACCCAAATAATAACATAACACACTCCACATAAGCCATATGCAAGTCCATGTAGACAAACCACAGTAACATGTCCACCACATCCCACTGTATGAACTCTGGACCAACATCAACACACAGCTGTGATGGGGTGATAACCTTAGGGAAAGTATCAGAGAATGTATGCATAATGTATGGAAGAGAATAGAATAAATGAGGGAGCATGGGCAGCATGGAATGTGCAAGGTCCGATACAAAGCTGTGTGCACACAATATCCTTGACTGCAAACACATAAATGGGTGGCTACATACCTGTCCATACACCACAATATTGGTAATGTCCTGACTCATGGCCCCTGCCTCTGGGTAACCTGTGCGAATCTGTACAGCTGTGAGGTATTGCCACAGCAATATAAGGCCATATTGTCATGTTGATGGATGTACAAGTATAGGATCCTCTGCCACCACTGTACCAAGGTGCTGAACTGGATACACAGACCCAGCAGCAAGTGTCTGCAGCTCCCCCTCCAGAATGGCATAACTTACCATGAATATGTAGGCATCTGCCCACAATACTGCACACAGCTGCAGTCACCCTTGCCCCCGAAGACATCACTATGAGCAGGAATGTCCACCTGTCAGTACATGAGGACAAAAAACATCACAGAGTATAACAGTACACATGTCTGAATATCTCTGCTAACAGCAGTACCATGTAGCTGAAGCAGCACAGACACAATCACCTACAGTACATACTATCCCCTGCACACTTTGTTCCCATATTGCCAAATGATTGACGGATACCCTGCAGAAACAGTTTGCTGCCTGTAGGTGTACAACACAAAGGTCTGCACTGGAGTACAAACTACCTGGAATCGATCCACACATTCAATACAGAAGGGCATACTGGGCATGCTCACACACAAACAAATGAAGCCCATGTCTGCAAACAACAGTGGACCGTACATATCTGGCAGTTGCAGATGTTAGTGCAGACTCTCCTCAGTATGCACCAGTCATGCTTTGCACACACAGTGGATAGGAATAAAGACATATATCCAAGGACAACACACTATAATAAGCCAAAAGTAGACATACATATATGTGTGGAAGAGAGTGACTGTGACAAGGAGCCATCCATTATGAGGCCTGTCCCATCTAGCACACAGCCAAATGGCTACAACCACATGAGGTCTAAATTTCACTCACTGTAGACATTAGCCACCCGTATCTGTCAGCATTACAGACTATGTGGTGCATGTGCTGTGCAACATGACAGTACAAGGAATTATTTTTATTTTTATTTATTTATTTATTTAACATTTGTTGACCGGGAAAGTCCGACTAGGTTCCACAGATCCTGTTTTCAGCAGGGGCCCGGGGAGAAACGCTCCAGAAAATAAAAATTAAAATAAATAAAAAATGTGGTGCAAGTGCTGTGTAACATGACAGTACAAGGAAGTAGTCATCTAGCAGCTGTATACATGTACCTGTGGAATATAACCCTGTGTGTGCCTGCATGTGGTATCTCAACCTCTAAATTAATGGGTTATGGCCCATGCACACACACTGCCCTCCCCATACCCCTACTATAACAAGCCTGCTGATGTCATCCACTTTGAAATATACCTTTGGAAAAGTTGTAACCCAGTAATCTCTGTGGTGCATTCTATAACTGCATACTGCTTTTGTGTGATAGACTAGTTAGATAGGAGTTGTAATCTCACACATGGCAACTGTGTGTGTGTATGTGTATGTGTGTGTGTGTGTGTGTGTGTGTGTGTGTGTGTGTGTTTCTGTCTGTGTAAAGAGCAATGCTTTTTAGGCTCATCACACTCACTACAATTCAAATGCCCTACTTTGGCAAGGCTTCTGATGTCATTCACTGTGAAATACACCTTTCGGAAAGCTGTAGCCCAGTAATCTCCATGGTGCATCCTATAACTGCGTACTGCTCTAGTGTGATAAACTAGTTAGGTAGGGGTACTAATCCCAGACATGGCAAATGTGTGTGTGTGTTTCTCTCTGTGTAGAGAGCAATGCTTTTTAGGTTAGTCACACCCACTACAATTCAAATGCCTAACTTTGGCAAGGCTGCTGATGTCATTCACTGTGAAATACACCTTTTGGAAAGCTGTAGCCCAGTAATCTCTGTGGCACATCCTATAACTGCGTACTGCTGTAGTGTTACAAACTAGTTAGGTAGGAGTTTTAATCCCAGGCGTGGCAACTGTGTGTGTGTGTGTCTCTGTCTGTGTAGAGAGGAATGCTTTTTAGGCTAGTCACACCCACTGCAATTCAAATGTCCTACTTTGAAAAGGCTGCTGATGTCATTCACTGTGAAATACATCTTTTGGAAAACTGTAGCCCAGTAATCTCCGTGGCACATCCTATAACTGCATACTACTGTAGTGTGATAAACTAGTTAAGAAGGAGTTCTAATCCCAGACATAGCAACTGTGTGTGTCTCTGTAGAGCGCAATGCTTTTTAGGCTAGTCACACTCACTACAATTCAAATGCCCTACTTTGGTAAGGCTGCTGATGTCATTCACTGTGAAATGCACTTTTCAAAAAGCTGTAGTCTATTAATCTCCGAGGCACATCCCATAACTGCGTACTGCTGTAGTGTGATGAATTAGTTAGGTAGGAGTTCTAATCCCAGACATGGCAACTGTGTGTGTGTGTATCTCTGTCTGTGTAGAGAACAATACTTTTTAGGCTACTCACACTCACTACAAGTCAAATGTCCTACATTGGCAAGCCTACTGATGACATTCACTGTGAAATACACCATTGGGGAAAGAGTACTCCAGTAATCCCCATGGCACATCCTATAACAGCATAATGCTGTAGTTTGCTATAGAACTCAGGTAGGGGTTCTATTCCCACACATGGCAGGTGTGGATGTCTGTAAAGGGAGCAATGCTTTTTAGGCTAGTCACACTCACTACAATTCAAATGCCCTACTTTGGCAATCCTGCTGATGTCATTCACTGTTAAATACATCTTAGTGGAAGGAGTACTCCAGTAATCCCTGTGGCGCATCCTGTAACAGAGTAATGCTGTAGTATGATATAGGACTCTGGTAGGGGTTCTATTCCTGCACATGACATGATGTGTGTGTGTGTGTTTCTATGTCTGTGTAGGGAGCAATACTTTTAGGCTAGTCACACTCAATACAATTCAAATCCCCTACATTGGCAAGGCTGCTGATGTCATTCACTGTAAAATGCACCTTTTAGAAAGCTGTAGCCCAGTAATCTCTGTGGTGCATCCTATACCAGCGTACTGCTGTAGTGTGATAAACTAGTTAGGTAGGTGTTCTAATCTCAGACATGGCAACTGTGTGTGTGTGTGTGTGTGTGTGTGTGTGTGTGTGTGTGTGTGTGTGTGTGTGTGTGTCTGTGTAGAGAGCAATGCTTTTTAGGCTAGTCACACTCACTACAATTCAAATGCCCTACTTTGGCAAGGTTGCTGATGTCATTCATCTTTCAGAAAACTGTAGCCCAGTAGTCTCCATGGCACGTCCCATAACTGCGTACTGCTGTAATGTAATAAACTAATTAGGTAGGAGTTCTAATCCCAGACTTGGCAACTGTGTTTGTGTGTGTGTCTCTCTGTCTGTCTAGAGAGCAATGCTTTTTAGACTACTCACGCTCCGTACAAATCAAATGTCCTACATTGGCAAGCCTACTGATGTCATTCACTGTGAAATACACCTTTAGGGAAAGAGTACTCCAGTAATCCCCGAGGTGTGTCCTATAACAGCGTAATCCTGCTGTGTGATATAGAACTCTGGTAGGGGTTCTATTCCCACACATAACAGGTATGGATGTTTGTGTGTGTGTTTCTATGTCTGTGTAGGGAGCAATGCTTTTTAGGCTAGTCCCACTCACTACATTTCAAATGCCCTACTTTGGCAATCCTGCTGATGTCATTCACTGTGAAATACACTTTTGGGGAAGGAGTGCTTTAGTAATCTCCATGGCGCATCCTATAACTGCATATTGCTGCATTTTAATAAACTAGTCAGATAGGAGTTCTAATCCCAGACATGGCAGGTGTGTGTGTGTGTGTATGTGTGTGCGTGTGTGTGTGTGTGTGTGTGTGTGTGTGTGTGTGTGTGTGTGTGTGTGTGTGTGTGTGTGTGTGTGTGTGTGTGTGTGTGTGTGTAAGATTTGTATACTGTGTGGAGATGGCTGTGAGTGTGTAACATCTAGACTCATTGTGGAGCGGGTTTTGCAAATTTCTTATATGGTGGCCCTAGTATATGTCACAATGTCCACCATACAGGGATAACAGATGTGAAATAGCCAAGAGGCTGGGGTGCAAATCCATACCCCTACATGTAAGATCAAGGCCAGGTGAACAAAGCTAGCAACCCTTGCATTACCCACAGAACATCCTCAACCCATGTCTCATACACGCACACACTTACCTTGGCAACAACCGCTATGTTGGTAGTACCCTGCATATTGGCCACTGATAGTAACCATTGTGTGATTGCAGTGGGCTACAGAGGGCATGGCACCCTGTCCATCAGTCCAATAGGCACGTACATGCAGACAGTGCACCTTCCCAATGTTCTCCACTGGACACCTGCAACACCTGTGGTGCCATCAAATGTGACCCACAAAGGACATACCATGCCTGAAACACATGCCCTGTATGGACAGATGCCACTGACACCAGGGAATACCTGTATCATGCTCTCAGTGTAGGTGCAGGGTCAACCTGCTGTCTGTTAACAGTTCCCACCACATAAGGCCAGGACTGGCACATCTGATGATAACCTGTCTACACAACATGGGCCAGACACCCCAGGAACAGTTCCAAATGTCACTATACATGCATGTGAGATGTGTGCACATCTCAGACACCGTCCAGGTCATGGACTAAGGAACACATACATGGCAAGCAATGCACAGCAATGGCCACACACAATAGTTACCCAGGTGACTGGATGGTGAATACAATACCCACCTGTGTGGGCAAATCCAGCCACTACACCTCTGAGCCACACTGCAGACCACTGTCATGTGGCCTGATGCCAAGGTATACCCATCACCTAGCCCTGTATAGCCATCTGGTACAGTCGACCACTACACACCCATGAAGCAATATACCCATGCATGTCAATACTGGCACTCTGTGTCTGTGTGTGTGATGTATGATGCCTGTGACATTCACATTCACTACAACCTCCAATGGCATACTGAAGCATGCTGTCTGTCAGACACCTCCACATGCCCTTTGCCCATATAACCACTGTATAACCCCTGTGGTGCATATGATACCTGCACAGTACTGTGTTGTGCCAATCTAACAATTAAGGAATTGTACTCCTGACCCTGCCAAGTGTGTCACCGTGTGTGGGTCCATGTGAGAGTGTGGCTGTGTTGACGCTGACACCTGTTCATGCGGACAGGCACGTGTACTACACCTACCATATAGCTAACATATCACTGTTGCAGATGTCACTCACCATCACATATACATTTGGAGAGCTCCTCAATATGTAACCTATGTGGTGCATCCAATAACTGCAGAGACATGTGATAGCAATACATAGTCAGGGGTTTGATATCCTGCACTGGTAGATGAGTGACACAAACATGCTTAAGTTTTACTCTCCCACCCCTCCCTGACTTATCTTTGCTTCTGTCTGCCTCTCTCACTCCCTCTCTGGTGGATGTAGAGACTTACACCTGCTTTGCTTAGGCAGCAGCATGTGCATTGTAAGTGATGCTCATCATCAGCTGATGGCCTCTGTATGAATTGCAGCCCTCCTCTAGCTGATTGCATGTGGAACAGCTGTGGTAACATTCCCATAGCCAATTGCATGAAAACACACTCCAGTATCTAGGAACATCATGTTGGTGTTAGGCCTTTTCATTCACTTTGAGCAGGAACTAGATCTGTTGTTTGGCAAACAACATCACAGATGGATTGGGGATTTATCTTTAACAACATACACTGTGGAAACATGCCAACACATAGGAGGAGGATGTGCCTGACTTGACTACAGACTGTAAGTGCTGCTATACTGCATTTGGAGTAATGTTGGTTTAATAGGGTGTATGTGAATATGGCTGTCCTACATGTTTTAATACCTGTCATGTCAGTGCTATGTTTATGAGGAATCACCATCTGTAGGGTCATCTGCAGACTGGGCAGTTTGTGGTGCCTTGTGTTTCTTGTGTTACCCACTGAGCACCCATCTGTGAACTGCAGAAGGTAGTGTGAGCATTGCAGTCAGCAGATGGTGACAGCCGTGAGGGTTACTGTCTTCATATCCCTCATAGGACATATGTTGCAACAAACCCTGTTACAACAGTAAATGTATGAGGTTATCACAGCAACATGTCAATACTGGCCCTGTGGTTGTGCCTCTAGCCTCAACTCTGTCAACCTTTGTACATATGGCATGCAGTAAGAGGTGCATATGTTCAGTACACTATATTTGCTGACATCATATCTAATAACAAGCCAGTGAGATATCAGACTGCTACACTTGTTATGTATAGTAGGGGTTATATTTGAGGACATAACCTGGGCATTCTGTGGTTGTATGAACAGTACTGAGGTCTGTGTACTTATGGTGATTGTTGACAGTGTGTGTATTGTGAATATGTACCTTGGTCTGTGTACAGACTGTGGTAGATGCAATTTTCTTGGTCCTGTTCTATCTGATGTTACATGCTGCTCCACTGTATGTTACCCTATCGGATTACATGTTTGTAGGGCCAAACACACACATGTCCCATATCACAGACAGGTATCAGACCACACTGTGTAACGGCCCAGTATATGTAGGTTTGATGTGTGAGTGGCACATATGAGGATGGTGTTGATCAGATAGTCCATATACTGTAATATTACGCTAGGTTACCATATGTGGCTGTGGCTGTGCTCACATTGGTTGTGGTTATGCACTTTCTAACAGGTGTCTGTTACTCTGTGCTGTGACATGCCTGTAGAGCCTGCTATCTATGCAGGTACATGTGTATTCCCCCATAGGAAATGTAGGCCAATGTTGAGGCAGTCTGCCTGTAGCCTGCACAGTGCTTTGTTACACACCTAGCAGCTTAGTGCACTTACCCAGTGAGATGTCATGTCCTGATACTTGCCAGATGTACTGCTGCCGGGCCACCATAACAGTCATGTATGTCAGACAAAGCAGTGGGATGCTGTACAGATGTATGTCACTAACTAGCGGGTAGTATGTGGACATGGCACCTCTGTACCAGTGGTTATTATGTGTCAGGGCAGACAGGGGTGAATCAATGCATAACCTATGGGGCAAATGTATACCAGTTTTTACATGATATATCCATCTACATGGCTGTTATCCACATTGTCAGGCTTCGTCCACATGTCCTGCACTGAGGGGTTCTGTGTATACCTCTGGACTGACTAGAGTGTGTCAGACTGTCCACATATATTGACCATATCTCTACTGTAGTCCACAGTAGCATTACTGTGCTAGCAGTGGTACTTTACTATGGATGTCTGTCAGTAGCCAATGGTGCACAAGTTAAAAGCAGATGTGACCTCCCACACACACCATGTTTGTGAAGGCAATCCCTATTACAGTAGCAATA
Source organism: Protopterus annectens (assembly GCF_019279795.1). Taxonomy (NCBI): domain Eukaryota; kingdom Metazoa; phylum Chordata; order Ceratodontiformes; family Protopteridae; genus Protopterus; species Protopterus annectens. Next base: position 836,925,786 of record NC_056739.1, read on the forward strand.
GTCTACAAATATACCGGAAAAACATACCTGACATCCTCTTGCACTAAGATGTTGGGACTACTGGGGCTGAGGTAGGACTCCACTCCATGTTCAGGACATATGGTGAACATATATGTATATATAATTACCCATACATCTGTATAGATATATACACATATACATATCGACATACCTAGATGGATTTGTATATGTAAATATATATACATATAAACACTCAGATATATACCTATATAGAGCAATATATGCATACACATATACAGATAGAGATACATATGCACATATACGTATGGATATCAACATATATATCAACAGTAATAGGTATATCAGACTAGATATGTATGCACATATAGTTATAGATCTCTACATATATACCCACATAACCAGGCATATCTGTACACATAGGATGTGCATACATATATAGCTTTATACACACACACACACACACACACACACATATATATATATATATATATATATATATATATATATATATATATATACACATACACATATATCTATATATATATATTGGTAAAACAACAGCTGTCTTCACAGTGGTCATGACATAGTGGTTAAGTGTTGTGACTTTAATGTGCAGGGGTCTGGGTGCAAGGGCTGTTCATTTTGTTGCTGGGCAGACCAAGGGCTGTCAAATACAGAGTGGTTAAGGCAGTTTTGAGCAGCTTTAAGTGGATTTTCATGGGTTTGCTCAAAGCTAAGCAGTGCTAAGCTGTGGGTAAAAGTATGGGCGCTTACACAGTGTAGACTTTGCTTACCAGTACGCAAATCAGCTCAACTATTATACTGCAGTAATGATGATACTTGCTAAGCATGGCTTAGCCCTGGTAACCAGGTCACACCACCCAGTCTGATAACATAGCAGGGTAATGACATCTGTAATAAGTGTATATAATGCCATGTACAATACATGCACCTATGTGCTGTCATTACAGTAGCAAGCGGTGTGAGTGTCATGTGTTGGACACAGATGTATATGAGGCCTGTGCAGCACTGTTATCCATGTGAATATGTTACATAGAGGGGTAGTAACCCAGGGTATGTGCTGTCACGCTGGCATGTAGTGTATCATGGCAGTACTATTGTTGACACTGCTTACCAAGGCAAGAGCAGAGTGCTAAATGTAGTACTGACAACAGGTACACCTGCAGGTATAACTGGACACTAGGCCTCCCTGTTGAATCCCTGGTGTGTGAGCTATGTCACAGTATATACCCCTTACTGGGCAATGATCTGTCATGTGAAATGTAACTGTAGATTACCGTCTGTACAGCACATGTTAGTGAGGGCTTCTGACATGTAGTTATGGCATACATATTGTAGTCAAATGTCTATCTGTCAATACACCCATCCTACTGCATAGCTACTTGCCAAGCTGATGACTGTTAGTCCCTGTACAGATGTGCAGATGGCAGGTATCCAGCTGGGATATGTACAGACAACCTAAGCTTGATTGACACTGACATGTCTGCCAAGCTGTGTAAGAACTGGCACATATAGGAGATGTCACCCTGTACGCACCACATGCTACGGGTACCTCCACTACACTACCACAGTCAACAGAACATGCCTGGGTACAGGTCACCATCACAGGCACTAATCATGAGTTGTAATGCATGTTGCATACATGTCAACTTGATCACCTCAGTCGCCATGTGCAGGAGGCACCTGGAGGATTGGCTGATGCATGTCATTCTCACACTGAGGGTCACCACAGTAGTGTCTGTTGATAGACTGCCTGCTGCCACCTGGCAGAAGGCAGGATACCACTGTACACACAACCCCTACAGAACCCATCTCCCCTTGGACAATAGCTGGGTACACAACTATGACCACCTGCAGTGATGCACCCCTGTACTGACACATTTGTACATGTGCATGACTGAGTATAACAGTGTCTGTGTGTTAGCACGCCTGTACTTGGGAATTCCATGAGGGCCTTCACAACCAATGTAACACCCACTGCCATAGTCAGTTGTGGCGGCTGCTGTATGGGACATTACATGTACCCTGTTAAGATCCTCCCCATACCAGCTACAGGAGCCTTGCAGTACCAGCACAACAGTGTTTTACAAATGGGTTGATAGACATTGGATACTCATTGTGTTCTGGCATGTGTGTGTAGTTGTGCATGTCCCTATATCTGTAGGGTACAGCATTCCGAGGCCACATATTCCTATTACAATACCCATTGCTACACAGTAGTACAGATAGTGTTGTTGCTGCCCATAGGTGAGGCATGACAATGCAACACCCTACTACGCTTGTGGCATGTGCATTAGATGCATATCCCTGTAGTACCACTGCTGGAATATACTATGGGTTGTATTGCAGTTACGGCCAATGTGTGATGGTGGATATGGCAAAGTGTCATCATGGGTTTCAGGGAGTACAATATCCACTGGGGGATGTGGGTGCTGTGTACATTGTCATTACACCAAGGTACACCCGGTATATGTCCCATGAACCACATTATGGTTACCACTGTCACCATCAATTATAGAGGTAACTGATACCACAATCCAAGCCAGTTATGCATGTGCTGTGTGCAGCCTACCTGTAACACACTGGACACATGGTCAAGTTAGTTAGCAGCGATAGGCCTGGTATCTTGGATGTGTGTCTGCCTGTTATGTGTCTGTTAATGTATATATGAAGGTATGTCACACTACGTATTGTCCATATACACCCATTACATCCCCCATTAGCATACTGTACATGTCTGGGGATGTTATGCATGTAACATGTAACCTGGGACACACTTCACCCTAAACACTGTGTGGTGGTGCAATGTAAGCCACACACTTCAGTATCACTACATAGCTAGGTAAGGATCTAGTCCCAGTGTTGTCAAGTAACAGTGTGCTTGTATCTGGATGGGTCTACATCAGGTTGCAGAGTATACACACCTCAGCAGGTCACCTGTCCATGTGCCACAGGCAATAACTGTTTTACTAAACTGTGACATGTGTTCAACTGTATCCAAGTTATGTCACAGCCATGGTGTCACCACAGTGCCATGCCTCATTGTGGAATATGACTGCAGATCATCCTCGTGCTAACACATGTACACCTACAACACAAATGGATAACATTATAGAGACCATAACCAGCCAGTGTTACTAACAGCTATAATGCATCATTGATGGATGGCTACACAACCTGCCATATATATATTACACTTTACTCCTTACAACATGTTACACTGCAGTACTGTGATACACTGTACAGTCACCGTGTGCATCAGAACCGTATTAGCCTGTCCCTGCATTGATGGTATGGATGACAGGGATGTGGCACAGGTATCATCATATACACAGGGTGTGATGTTGGTTTGCCAGAGGCCGAGGGTGGGCCATACATTTGACACCATGTGTGCAGGTGAGGGGTGTACTGCGGTGCGCTGGGCATGGTGCTGTGGTGTGGATAGGTATGGGGTTGCCCTAGGTGTGTTTCTATAGCATGTGGGTATGCATGCACACAGTTCTGCCATGTGGCTGCCCTACACAGGTGTTTATGGACAGCTGCAGACCATATCTGGCAGGGTGTGCAGTTCACTCCCTCTGGCCATGGACATGTGAACTGTGCCTGCCAGGGGTTCCATGGGCATGTCCAGGTACAGGTCTCGATGTGCTACTCTCACCTGCTGATGACAAATGTCCGCTGGTACCAGGCCCCTCCTGGGACTGTCCAGGACCACATGGGGTTGGTACTGCCACTACGGGAGCCCTTTGGTGTCCTAGCACATCCATGTTGACTGCCAGCTATTGGCATTGCTGGCTTACATCCACACAGCCGTCATCGCACTCCCACCACACGTCGATGAGGGCCATCATCTCACCAGACCATCTATCCATGAACTCAGTTAACACATGGACAACACCAGCCAGTTCACGGGCATTGTCACTTGCAGATGTGAGAGCAGCCCCCTGGAGACTCAGGCCCTGTCTGCTGCAATGTTCTATATGTGCCTGCGCTGCCATGGCAGCCTGAAACATGCGCATGCTGGTACCAGCTATGTCACCTCTGCAAGGAGCATGATGCCCAGTGGCCCTACCAAGAGCACCCTGGGACATCCACCTATGTAGTGCCCTGCCGGACATAAAGCTATGCCTGCTGCAACCGGACACAGTAGGCATGGTTACCACATTGTCCTGTGCACTGCCACCAAATGCCTGCTGTCCCTCCACTATGGCCACTGGTGATAGGGTATGTATAGGCACTGAAATTGTGTGCAAGGTTGGGGTGGCTAAAAGGGAGATGTCAGATGGCGCATTGTCAGCCCCTGACAACCCCACCTGTGCCTCAACAGTACTATCATCATCTTCGGTGTCTGTATGGACACCAACATCAGATAGCATGCAGGAGGGACCCTGACCCACTTCACCACCTGTGGGGTAAAACTATAAACACACTTTAAAACCTGTACAGCATTGCCTAACAGTACACACACACACACACACACACACACACACACACACACACACACACACACACACACACGCACACACACGCACACACACACCTCTATAATACCTACCTGTCCATGGCTTTACAGACAGTCCCACGTATATGTCCATGTGGTACCCCAACCTGCATCACACTTGTTAACATACACACATTGATACCACTCATTAACATATCAGTCCTCTAAATGCCTACATAAGCGGTCACAACACAAGACCTGTTTCTACATGTGTGTAGTAGTTTTACATGACCTCACTGCTGTCATTTGGTATGCACCCTCTGTATGTCCGGACATCATGAGCATGGCCCCGATATGTGTGGGCTACTATGTTCTATCCATAATATCACACACTGGTGTGTCATGTGTATGTAATGCTCAGTACATGCCAGATATGCTGCTCATTCAGCCTAACATGTGACAACTGTAATATTTGGATACACTCCCTGGTGTTGACTAGTACTTCCTCAATGCATCTGTAGTGCTGCATACGTGGGTTATAGGTGACCTCTCTGCTGAATGCAATATTAAGGGTGTAGCTGGTGTCCACCTTCCCTCTCAATGTCTGTTCCATGCTACAGACCATATTACACTATCAGCTGTCCTGTGATTACACACATGACAAGTATTCCTGGTGTGTGTAATATGGGAGTCCATGTACATGTGTATATGTACTGCATGATCCCAGAGGGAGGTACTGCTGTATGAACACCCCACAATCACACATGTGCATACATGGCCAGCCACACAAACACACACACATGCACACAAGCATCCTACATGTAGCAACTTCTCTCCACTTCACCTGAGTGACCCTACAGACAAACTAACTACCCAGCAGGATGCACACACACACACACACACACACACACACACACACACACACACACACACACACACACACACACATACAGATGAGGTTGCACAATGATAGTACACACAGTCCTCCTATTACCCCTCTGTCAACATGCATAGCATATGGTACCCGACAGCATGCAGTGCAGCTTTAGTCAATCCATGCTGACAACAGTATACATGTGTGTGATGCATGTGCTGTGTCACTAGGTGAAACCCCTTCCCCTGGATACCACTGCACCCATGAACACAGTATTTCTGTGCACCTGTTCTGCACCCTGCCATGTACTGTGCACCACACCTCACAGGTGTACAGCCCATTGCTGAATGTGTACTACTGTGTCAGTTATGTCAGCTTTAATGCTCACAGCCCCTATGCTTTCCAGCAACACATACCTAGTATGATATTTGGACAGATGTCATTTGAGAATGCCTGATGTCTGATGCACAGCTCTCAACATCAGCGGACCATGTATAACCAATCCAATACTCTTACACTGACAACCATCAGAGCATCGTTAAAGTGTGTTCAGTGATTGTGGATTCGGACTATTGAACTTTCGTTCAATAGTCCCAGATCCATGTAGACGTGCATATAGGTATATATCTATATATGTGTAGATATATGTGATGTTGTATATATGTGCTCATATACATGTCTACACATGGGTAACTATATATTTGTGGACATATATATATATATATATATATATATATATATATATATATATATATATATATGTATGTATGTGTATACATATGCATACCTATATGTGGGGTACATTCAGACATCAGGTCCACAATCTCACAACACCTTCCTGCACAGCTGCACTGTTCTGCCTTGCTACAGCACAGACAAGTGCCATATACGGACACACCCTGACATTAGGGGGGTATATCAAAGTTTATATAAGGAAGTCATGTAAAGAGTCTTTTGTCTGAGAAAGTTTAAAACATTTAAACGAAAGCGCTTACATATATCTGTTTTTGGTGGTGTTTTTTTTGGTGTTTTAAAAGTTTGTTTATTTGGCTGTATAAGTCTCGTTTCGTTATTAAATTGGATTTATTCATCTGGCTGGTGGTTTTTCGTTCATATTTGCTCATCAGTTTGGTCATTCTTTATTATGTCTACAGTTTGATTAGATGATATAGCCATACAGCTGGATGATTCCATTGAAGGCACCGAAGGGTCAATTGGGAATTTAACAGCCTTGATTCTTAAATTAACGCAACACGTGGATATTTTATTTGAGAAAATTAATAAAGTGGATGATAGCTGGATGAATGGGCGTGTAAAAGAAGTATCAACGCAATCATTGCAGTCTAATTTTGACTTTAACATCACTCCAGCATGTTTTAATAATCAGAAGGGTGATATGGAAGTGAATGGCATGGAGATTGGAGATAAAGGGAAGGACAATTTTGTTAATCAAGGAATGCAATTGAGTAATCACGGTCAAAATAGTGGATCCTGTGTGCAAAAATCGAATGGGCATAGAGATGGACTGAGAAAAACTGTTCCGATGTTAAATGAGTGGTTGGGGCCATCTTTCGTTTTTTCTGGACAACCTAATAGGGGTAACAATGACAATAATGATATTGATCATAAATTGAATGATTTTGATATCAAATTAATGAAATGCAGGAAGTTGCAACTCGAGAGTGCGTATTTGAAAGAGTGCATTAAACTGAATATTATTCCTAAAGGGTTGCGCTTATGGAGGTACCCTATTGGACTGGTTTATAATTTGCCTATGCATATGGAACTGTTACAGCTGTTTGATCGTAGTGGTAAGGATTTACTTAATATATTAATTAAGTATAACCAGATAGAAATAGACAAATTGATATCGCAGCTCAATGAGCTTGATAAAACGATCAGAACAGACGGTTATTTTGATACAGTTCAATGTGATATAATTAGAATATACAATAGTATTGATCAATACATTATTAAATTAAAGAATGGCAAAACAGAAAAAATTGAAAGAGACATCAAACAATATGCAAATGGGATAGCTTATCCTAGACCACCAGGAGGACATAATAGGAAAGCCAAAACTTATTTTTCGAACCAAGTTCATAGATCTGACCCTGCAGGAGAAGGTCAATATGATAGTAACTTGCAAAATGACTTGGTATATGATGATGAATACCCTGAATTAAGACATTTTGAGAGGCTCAAAAATAAAATCCCTTATGGTAATCAACAACCAGCGGGGTTTCAAGGAGCCAGGCTGAAAGACAAAAAATGGAGAACTTGATTAAGCAGAATGGTACTAGTATTGATGAGAATGGACATGGAACATTTATAAAAGAACTTAGCGGTAATTCACAAAACAAGTTGCGACAAGTTATCGTAAATAGTTCTGGTGACTTTAAAGTTTATAATTTTACTCAAATTTAATTTAATTATGAAGTTGCGGATTTGCTGTCAAAAGGTTTTTCATTTGTTCCCTCTCATGCATTTGATTTTACTTCAACTGTTATTGATAGGAAATTGTTTCTGAGGAAGATTAATTTTTCATTAATGTATCAGGACTCAATCCATAATGGACCACATAAGTTTAATATTTCAAGTATTTATAATCCCCCCTTGCATCCTAAGCTTTTATTATATGAGAGGATGTGTGAAAACCAGTTAAGGAACCTAGATAAAATTAATAAAAAGATGGAATATCCCTCAAATTTAAATAAGAAGGAATTAGAAATTTTAAAAAGTTCACAGAAAGGTAATATAAGAATAATGAAACCAGACAAGGGGGGAGGAGTAGTCATAATGGATAAAGATTTATATAATAAAAAAATGGAGTTGATTTTAAATACAGATACTTATGAACAGGTATCTTTGAATGAATTGAATTGTGCATATAAAAAGATTTTTTTACAGATTAATGATATGTTTTTAGATAAACGGATAGATATTGATTTATTTAATTATTTAAATATTTTAACACCTAGGACTCCCGTTTTTTTCAGGAATCCTAAGATGCATAAAAATATAGAAGATCCCCCTATGTGCCCTCTAGTGGATGGGAGAGATTCCGTTATGTCACTATGCGCCAAATATGTGGATTATGAATTTAAAAAAGTAATAATGAAGGAAGAATATATCTGCAAGGATTCTTGGACATTTTTAGAACATATGAATCAAATATTGTTTGATGCTAAAGATGTCTTGGTAACAATTGACGTATGCGATCTATATACAGTAATTCCCCAAGATATAGGGCTTCAATGGATTAGTGAAATTTTATTTGAATTTTCTTTTGAACAAGATCTAAATAATCTTTTAATTGAGTTAATTGAAATTGTATTAAATAATAATTATTTAAAATTTAATGATCAGTATTATATTCAAAGAAAAGGTATAGCTATGGGGTCTTCGTGTGGGGGGACTTAGGCAAACTTAGTTATGATGTTTTGGGAACAGAAGTTTGTATTTAATAGTAAATATTTCAGTTATATTAAATCATATCACCATTTTCAGGATGATATCTGTTTAGTTTGGAGAGAGAATATTGAGATTTTAAATGAATTTTTAAATTATATTAATGAAACCACAAACTTTTGTAAATTTACGTGGAATATTGATTTAGATAAAATTAATTATTTAGATATTAATTTGGTTAAAGATTATGAAAAAGAAGCATATATCTCCCTAATTTATAGGAAAAAAACTTATTCCAATGGCTTCCTTCATTATACTAGCGCACATCCTGACCACCAGAAAAGGTCTGTAATTAAAGGCCAGTTGGTGAGAGCTGCTCGGATTATTACAAAATTCTCAGATTTTATAAATGAATGTGAACATTTAAAGCAGATTTTTTTAAATAAAGAATATCCTATGTGGTTAATAGATAAATTAATTTTGGAAGTTAATCAAAAAAGAAAAAAATGGTTATTTTAAACCAATTTTGGAAATTAAAAGTGAATTAGTCGAGGAAGGTGTTAGTAAGGTAGATGTAGGTAGTACTGGGGATAGAGGGAATAATAAAAGTTTAGATACATGTAGTAGATATAAGAACAGTAAATATGAAGAATACCCAAAAGCTCTGGTTATTACTTTTACACAAGACTACCAAATTTTGAAAGAAGTGTTTAACACTAATTGGGAAATTTTAACCGGAGATATTTTATGTAAAAAACATATAAGCCAATCTCCGATGATAGCATATAGAAAAGGAAAATGTTTTAAGGATTTATTAAAATCTAATAATAATATAGGAATAGGAGAAAAAGTGAAAAAAGGAAATTATAAATGTGGAGCTTGTAAATGGTGTTTCAAAATTCAAGAGGGTGATAGTTTTATTATACGTGATAAAAAGTATCACATTAAAAAGAAATTTAATTGTAAATCCAGAGCAGTAGTGTATCTTGCAAGATGTAATTCCTGTACTGCCTTTTACATAGGTAAGACTGAAAGAATGTTCACACAGAAAATTTATGAGCATGAATATGCTATAAAAAATAAGAAATTGAATAATGCGCTAGCAAAACATATCAATGAATGCAATAATCATAAATTTTATTACATAGCGATAGATCAAGTGGAAATAGAAGAAAGGACCCCTTGGAACTTAATTCTGGAAGAAAGAGAACTGATCTGGCAAATAAAATTACAAGTTGATTTTGTGCCAGGTTTAAATGAAAGAAGTTCCATCGGGCCAGTTTTAAAATTAAAGGCATTAACTCGTAATAAAATTAGAGACTAGTATAACATTGAATTTTAAGTATTTTAAGAATTTTTAATTATTATGGAGGAAGCCATATATTATAAACAATATAGTTAATAATATAGTAATATATTTAAGATAAAAATGTTTTAAATCATATTATATGAATTTAATTATTTATAATTTGTTATAGGAGTTAATATTTATTGTTATATATAGATTCATTAATATTAAATAAGTGATATGTGGAATATTTAATTATAGATTTTAAGAGATTAGGTAAAGTTTGGGTTCCATTATATATATATATAAAAATTAAGAATCGATGTATGGTTTTGTATTGTTTTTTAAAATAATATATATATTTTAGGATGTAAATGATTGTATTTAGTTATAGGTTTATCCATTATGTTTTGAATATTCTATGAGTTTGGCATTTAGAAATTCTATTTCCCACTTTTCTGCAACTGAGCATGCCCCAAATTGAATTAGATTTTGGCGCAATTTTTTAATTATCAAAGTTTATAAAAGGAAGTGATGTAATAGAGTCTTTTGTCTGAGGAAGTTTAAAACTTTTAAATGAAAGCGCTTACATATATCTGTTTTTGGCGGTGTTTTTTTTTTTTTGATGTTTTAAAAGTTCATTTATTTGGCTGTATAAGTCTCGTTTCATTATTAAATTGGATTTATTCATCTGGCTGGTGGCTTTTCGTTCATATTTGTTCATTAGGGGGGTATATGTAGGCCCTTATTGCAAGTAACCCTATTACACACCTATGGCATTCCTGCATGCTACAATACAGATTAACCTGAGTATCCTGCAAGGGGTGGGCTGTGGATCCCATGTGCCCATCATAATGGCATTACTTCCACCACCAGCTATTGGCCACATAACATACATACTTCCCATTACACAACACACACTATGATGGCTTACATCTTATCACTCAGCTGCTCTGCATGGCTGAGTGATATAGCTCACTACCCACAGGGACGGACTCTATTGCCCTTAGCAGTTATTCAGCTGAACATCCTTACAACAGCTGAAGGTACATATAAAGCATTCGATATCATCTATCTCATTATTATGGACCAAGTACTATGGTCAATTACATACATATATACTTCACATACCTGTTCTGGGACTGCAGACTCTTCTACAGTGTTTGGTATTCTTTTTGTTTTTTGTTTTTTTCTTATATGCGCACTCTCTCTCTCTCTCTCTCTCTCTCTCTCTGTCTCTCTCTCTCTCAGTCTCTCTCCAGTAAATGGAATGAGCTGCTTTGCATAGATTGCAGCATGGAATTTGCAGATGATGCATATGATCAGGTGATGGCCTCTGCACCAATCAGTGTCCTCCACTTGCTACCAGCAAGCAGCATACTGTGTAGCACTTCCAATTACCACTGTCATGGGAACCAACTACTATAAATCCCTACATCATATGGACGTGGTCCCTTTACCTTTCCTGTATGATGGACATCCTTCCTGTATGTGGGCATCATGTTACAGACAGCAGGTAGCAATACCTCTTACAGGAGAACCTGCACACTCAGGCCAGCTACATATTTGTAGGAGGTTCCAGAACTACAGACAGAGTGTGAGTAGAGTTGTATGCATCATATAGCACTCGTGTTACAGGGTTTGTGTGTACATACTAGTTTAACTTGGAATGCAGTCTGTCTGCATAGCTCTCAACTGTGGGCCTATCCTCTTGATGGGCAGAGGTGTGCCTATTATGTTTTGTCTGTCCACCACACAGGTCTTGTGTCAGATATATCACTAGCAGTGTGTGTGTTGAGTGCTCTCAGTACATGACTACATCCATTTCTGTTTCTAACTTCATATTCATGACTAAGGGTATGTTGCAGACTGTTCTGTACCACCAGTGACTTGCTTAGTGTATGACAGCAGTTTTAAACATATGGGCATGTGTTCCAGCCTCTGTCTTCCACCTACATACCAGGCTTTGCACATATGACATGCTGTCAGGAGTTGTTCTGTAGTGGGCTGTGAGTATATCATGCTGCCATTCCTGCCATCAGTCCATTGCTGTTTTGTCCCCCCCTACTCTTACTGTGGGGTTGCAGCCATATATGTGTGGGCTTCACCTACACAATACATGTGTGCCCTTATGCGCTCCAGAGGCCAGTGTATGTAACAGTGGTATATGATCCTGTATTACTGAGTCTAGGGGGATGCACCATAACCAACCTAGGCTGTTACAACATGTGGGGGTATCAGGGGTAAGCTGTCTTAAAGTATCTGGATGTACATTACCATACAATCCAGCTTGGGTAAATGCAGGCCTACTGCCTCTGCCATACAGACTGTTCCATTTATCAGTGCGATTGGGATAGTGTCAGTTATGCCTTGTTATGTAACAGTTACATCCCATTGGGTCAGATGAAGTCTTTACCCCCTAGAGATTGTGTACAGAGTGTAGATAGATGCTGCTGAACTATACATCTGCATTACTTGTTTGGTATCCTGTGGCCCAGTCTGTCTTTACTATTGTATTACTTGAAGGCCTCAGCCTGGACAGCAACATATGTCAACCTTTCCAGACTACTGTATTAGTATAACTGTTTCACAGTTGCAGTACTCTGTTTATATGGATGTCAGTGTCTAAACAGCTATATGACATGGCATACACAACTGTAATACTACACAAATAAAGCTTTCCCATGTATGAAGACCTGTGTGTGGTGTTATATCCTTTGACCTCTCTGTGGGTATATGTTGCAGGCAACGATTGTCATTTCTATGGGTGGCTCATACAGTGTCCAGTTGGTAAGGTGGCAACTGTAGGCATAGCGGCAGTTCCATATTGTGTGCACCTTCTACATATATATCTTCCTATACATATTTCTGCGTGTGTATGTGTAGTTACATATATATGTGTATATATATATATATATATATATATATATATATATATATATATATATATACATACATATATATATATATATATATATATATATATATATATATACATATACACACACACACACACACACACACATATATATATATATATATATATATATATATATATATATATATATATATGTATATCTGTATCTGCATATATGTGTCTGTGTATATGTATGTTAGGGATATTGATTGCTTCCACATTGTACATTCCCTATGGGAGCCAGACTGTACTGCATGATATGTTGCTGACACCAGCCTGACATCATACAGGTGGGAGTTTTTGTTATGCTTCCATTTTTATCTGCAGATGTATGTCCGTATATACCTATATTGATGTATATATCTGCTTATATATATATATATATATATATATATATATATATATATATATATATATAAAATATGAATTGTTGTGTATATATATATATATATATATATATATATATATATATATATATATATAGATATATATACATATACATATACATATAGATGTAGACATACATATCTATAGATGTATGCATATGTATCTATATATGTTTATATTTATATATATATATATATATATATATATATATATATATATATATATATATATAATTTCTTTATTAGCTATATCTACATATATAGATATGTTATATCTATTTAGATATCAATATATATATATATATATATATATACACACACACACACACACACACACACACACACACACACACACACACACACACACACACACACACACACACACACACACACACACACACACAGAAAATGGGTTGATAGGAAAGTGGTGAAAAAGGGGCACAAAGCGGGAAAGACAGTAGGAAAAATAGCTAGGGATGTGCAGGACGTCTGTAGGAAAGGTCCATAGCTGCCCATTTCTTCTACAGCAACAGCTGTGCATATACACTACATGTGGAGGTAGATTTGGACACTCAAACCCCTGAGAGAGGGATAAGGACAACAATAATATGTTGTGATGCCAATTAGACCAGATAACATGTCCAATGGACATGTATGTGAAATGGACAGCTATGTATGGGGCAAGATTTCTTTTTGGCAACAGATTGCCCCCTTTTTTTGAGAGTGGGATGTTGGGGAGGGATAGTAGGTATATTTGGGGAGGTGGGTCAGGTAGGTTAACAGACAAGACAAACAAGACGCATACAGGGGCGGTATACGACACATGTGAGAGTAGACACCTTGATGGGGAGGGATGTTGGGAATCGCAAGCCCGTGAGCCCCCTAGGGAAACAGTGGGTCTGAGGTCCCTACCCATGGGCAGTCACCACTGCACCTTCACAGCCCCAAAGGCGGCTGTGCTGGGGCTGAGTCACAGAGGCAGGCCGACCCTCTAGTTGCGTCACACATCTTATACAGGCTTTCCTACACAGTTATATTATGTGGCACAGTGTGTGTGACAGTGATCGGTGATACCTTATTATTTAGAGCAACTGCAACACTCACACTTCCATACAATACCAAAGTAAACAGTACCAGTACAGTATATCAAGGTTTTTATTTCTCGGCACAGTGTTCGTATCCGATGTTCCTCTGGGAGCAATGTTTGTTAGCACTACCTGAATGTTGCCACACACAGTACCAGATTCCACATTACTATTATGCACCTACATCTCACTCTGTTACTCTACACACTCTGGCCACAGCTTGACAGCTTGGGGGTGTAAATGAGACATATGTGGCTTCTTACTCTCATAATGTTTTGGAGAGTTGCTAGTGTGCCAGCTTTGTTCTCATAGATGTGTGTCAATCAGTTGTATTTCCTGTTTGCTGCCTATATGTCTGGGATCATCCCACTGATTTCCCAGGGGACAGGTTGACAGGAAGCAGATATGGGCCACTTTACTGGACATTCTGGACATATCTGTACAGTTGTGGGGTATGATTCTGTATGCAGACTACTACCACTGTTAGGATTCGAACCATGGCTGTGTGTGCTAAAAATAAGACAGTTCACATCTCAGTTGGATGTGCTATTCGGATTTTGTTGTCTGCCTTTTCACTGTTTTCTGTCTGTCTCTCAGTTGTACTAAATGGCCTCTGGGGATTACAGCAGTCATATACAGGCATTCCTACACATTCTATTTATGGTGCACAGTGTGGGTAGCAGTGCTTAATACAACAGTACTATTACATGATTGCAAATCTACATTATCATATGATTCCAGAGTATACACATGCAGTCCAGCAGTTAGACCTTTGTTGTCAGGCTATTACGCTTTTATTTACATACAAACTATATGAGACTCTTCCTGCCATATTCTCCAGTGTATGCAGTACTTGCCTTAAACAATACAGGTTTTATACAGGTAATTTATTTACTAATACTTTTAGATGTATTTCCTATGACAGTACATGCAAGAGTATTACTGACCTGCTTCACATCGCAACCTCTCCAGGCGACTTTCATGGGCCTACTGGTTCGAGGCCCACTTATTTTCAGCTGTGGAGGACATAAGAGGAATATTTAGCCATACTTATCCATGATATACATGATCTGGCAATTATTACACACATAGTGGAGTGATACTTACACACAGCTGGGACATCCCCTGCCATTCTAGCCTCTTGGATCCACTGTTCCAAGAGGTCCCCCTTATGCTGCTTCAGGTCAGCATAGTGATGCCTGACCTGCTCACCAGTTCGGGGTATGCCAGTGGCACTGGTGAGGTCACGGGCAAGACGGTCCCAGGCTTCCACCTTATATTGGGAACTCTGGTACTGACCCTGCAGCAGTCTCTACTTATGGTCCTACCATGACTCTGGACTCCTGGATGCACCAGTGCTGCACCCAGAAGCACACACCTTCTCCTCTTTTTGCCATTGTGCCTGCAAGAGGAAGCTACAACCAGTTATGAGATGTATACCTGCCTGTTGGATTTAAGTATGGCCCAATTCCTGCACTTTTCCATGATTGGTCGGTTTTGAAAAGGCTAGGCTATGGGCAAACTTGCTTACCTAAGGTTGGCATTGTTTAAAGGGGTATACCACTGGGCACATTGAGTTATCTGGCCTACACATTGCTTACACCTCCTAAG
The DNA here is from genome assembly GCF_019279795.1 of Protopterus annectens. Taxonomy (NCBI): domain Eukaryota; kingdom Metazoa; phylum Chordata; order Ceratodontiformes; family Protopteridae; genus Protopterus; species Protopterus annectens. The sequence goes on from NC_056739.1 coordinate 836,941,802, forward strand.
CTGGACTGTGCAATGCTTAGCATTGCTTACATTAGACTTTGCATTATATTTTCATTTTGGCATTGATTTCTTATTCATTACATCTTATATATATGCCTGGTATCCATGATTCATGTGTATGTACACTGTATGGGGTCCTTGTGTTTTACTGGGGACTTCAACACTCTATTACAATTATACCTCACATCTGGGCTTACTGCTCTACTCCAGTTCACATATTTATGTTATATAGTGGGTTATAGAACATATGACTGTATACTGATTCCTTTCACATGTTCTGTTTGATTTTACTATAGTGAGTATTTGTTTGGTGATACATCATTCTTATTTACTGCTGTGATGGCTTAGTGGTTAACTACTGTGACTATAAGGTCCTGGGTTCAAGACCTGCAGGCTGTTTATTTTGTTGCTGGGCAGAACAGTGGCTGTTGGATATAGGGTGATTAAGGCACTTTTAAGCACTTGTAAGTGGGTTTGCGTGGGTTTGTATGAGGGTAAGCTATACTAACCTTCAGTTAAATATGCTTACAGAGAGTTAGCTTCCATATTGCTTAACTTGTATGCGCATTGCTTACCCCCATGCAAACAGGCTTATACTTGCTTACTAGTGCTTAAATATGCTTCCAACTGCTTACTGGGGCTAACACTTGCTTACTAGTGCTTACTCCCACTTACAGCTTTGCTGATTTAGACAGTAATGGCTAATGGTTCTTGGGAAGGTGGGGGATTTGGAAGCTTTGTGGAGTTGTCATTCATTACTCATTTTACCTTCCATTTGTATCCATGATTCCTGTGTACATATACTGTATGGAGCACGTGTGCTTATCTGTGGGCTTTGCAACGTTATGACACTGACACCTCACATGTGCATTCAATGCAGTACTCCAGTTCATAAATATATGATATTTAGTAGGTTATGCAACTAAAATATTGGTCATAACGTGATTTGCCATGGAAAATGGAATGTGCTGCACTGGGACTTGAACCAGGAATGCCTGCTCGTAAGAAGAATGCTCTGCCCACTACACTATTACTATACTGATTTATTTGCATAAATCTTCCTTGTTATCCTCTTCAGCTATTTAAGCTGCATTAACCGTAGCTAAGCAATGGGCACACACATGCACCTACGGTTAACTTTAATTGGATTCAAAATAAAAGAAATACATTTGTTTATTTGATTTGTATTTACTATTGCTGTTGTACATGTGGTGGAATGTTGCTGGGGATATGCGGATACCTATGAGCGGTCTCGCTCATTCCTTTGGCCTTTCTGCTGTTCTTAATTGTGGGGGTATGTATATTCTGAAAGCTCTGCTCTCAGACACAACCCATGCACTCTTACATGCTCCATGTAAGATTAGGAGCTCGGGCAGCATGCCTTCACTAATATGCATGGCGCGCTGCTGTTCTGCTCCTAAACGGCCGAGGAAGATTAGTAAATCATCTGGGGGCAAGTCTCTCATTACTGAGTTGGTGCTTTGGGTATTATTATTTCTATGATAGTCAGCAGGGAAATCATTTTTACCAAAGGGGATGATAATGCATTTTTTGGCATTGAGTTTGAGTCCATGCCCTTTGTACCAGTCATTGGTCTATGTAAGTCCCTATTGAAGTATGTCAAAACCGGCAAGCTGCACCAAAAGTAAGGGTTAAAACAAAATGACTTTATTAAACAAAATTTAAAATGGTTAAGTACTTTCATCTATAATATATTATAATTCATCAAAACAATTAAACTAACCCAGCCAACAATTTTATAATAGCTATACACCAATCAAAATGCACCTTCCAAAGTAATTTACATATAATGTAAAAGTACATAAATCAACATACATTTACATAAAATCATTCCTCAAAAAAATGCAGAAACACAAAACCAGATATTAGTGCAAGGCACAGCAGAGAAGGAGAGCCACAATGTATGAAAAAGCCATTTATCCCAAAAAACAGTCTTGTTTAAAACACCAAGGAAAACACAATCTAAAAACAATTTAAGCGCTTTCATCTCTGTCAAATCAGAGATTTCTTTAGAACATCTTTTTACTACTCTAACTTTTGTTTTAAGTACAAGAACACTGATAGACACACCCCCTAACTAAACAAATTGACCAACCAGCTTCCTATAATACAAAAATATATGCAAGTACTGAACATCTATTAAATATTTAAAATGACTATGCAAACCAATTTAATTATAAATTAAAATATAGCTATATAAAATATATATATATATAGAAGTAGAAGTATTTTAAACATTTCAAGTAACCAATTAACCATGAACCAAACAAACATGTAAGAATAAAAGCATTTAAACATTTATAATATTAAAATAACACACATTTCACTTTTCCCCAGGGTTTTATCTTTCCATAGCTTTTAATTTTAAGAAACATAAGAGGGAAAATAAATCATTTAAACCAGGCCACAGTGTAGCATTACTTTTAAGTTGCCACATTGCTTCTTGTTTTTCTAGATATAATGCCCACGGACCGCCTCTTATATCTGGCTGAAGAACTTCTAAAATAACAAATTTAAAGGAGTGGTCATTAAATTCCATGCAATGTTTGGACAATGCATTTGTGTCTTTCTTATTTCTTATGTCCCTCAGATGTTCATATATACAGTTTCTCAATTTCCTGTCAATTTTCCCGATATAAAAACTGGGGCACTTCATGCAGAAGGCACAATATACAACTTTCTCAGGGTTACAAGAATATTTTTTATTTAACATAACAATCACCTTATTAACGTTAAAAATACACCCCTCCAGAATATATCCCCTTGTCTATATAGGACATTGCTGTCCTTACAATGAGTCACATCATATATATGTTCATATCTATGCCTCCTTATTGCCCTTTCAGTCTTGCCCACATAAAAACTAGCACAAGACAAACATTCAACTAAATAAGCAAAACCCCAAGTATTACAATTGAATTGTCCTCCAGGCTTGATAAAAATATCCCTTGCCTCTAAGTATATTTCACTAGTGTTTAACACGTGTTGGCACTGGTTGCAAAAAACACACTTACAATACCCTAGTTTCTTAATAATAATACTGTTTAACCCCTATCTTTTTCATTCTTTGATTCTCTAAAATCTCCTTCAAATGTCTACCCCTTTTCCTGACAAACAAAGGTGTGTCAGGGATTACTTGTTAAATTTCAAGCATCAATGTTAAAACACCCCAATACTTATTAACAATGTTTTCAATGTTCCTTAAATTTGAACAAAAGTTATAAACAAAAGCACCTTTATGTAGATCATCTTTTACAGATTTAATGTCATTCAAGGTCAAATATGTCCCCAATATAGGGGAATATTTTTGATCCTCATTATTTATTACCTCAAAAGCAAGTTGGTCTACAAGCTCCATGGGGTAACTTCTTTCTATAAATAATCTTTTAACAAAGTCAATTTCACGTAAAAATGTGTCATAATCTGTGGTCATTCTAGAGGCCCTAATTATTTGCTGTTTTACTATTCTTTTTTTTCTGATGAAAAGGGTGTTCACTACACTAGTGCAAGTAAGAATTTGAAAAGGTTTCCTTGCGATACATCTTAGACCAAAATCTCCTTTTCAATAAATCCTTATAAATATTCACATCCAATAAATTAATTGCCTCAAGGGAGTAAGAATAAGTGAACCTCAAAAAAGGGGTGGTACTTTCAATATAATTGTATTTTTTTTTAATTTATCCTCTGCACCTGTCCAAAATAAACAAATATCATCTAAAAAAAAATGTGTATATAACTTAATTGAAGATGCAAAATCTGAGGCCAAGACAAAATTATTTTCCCAATAGTAAAGTACCAAATTAGAAAATAATGGGACACAAGAGGCCCCCATAGCCACCCCTTAAATTTGTTTGTAATAATCTCCATTAAAATAAATAAAATTATTCTTTAAAACCATTTCCTTGAATTCTAGCAATGGGTTCACTTCAATGTTAGTTAAATAATTACATTCCAAAAGGGCCTGGTGAAACCACTGTAGACCTTCACCGTGAGGTATATTTGAAAACAAATCAATGATATCTATAGTAACAAGTATTAATTTTTCATCATACAAATTAACCATAATATTCCTAAGAAAGTCCCAGGAACCTTTTAGTATATGTTTTATGGACAACACAAAGGATTTTAATCTTCTATCAATAAAAATAGTAAGGGGCTCAGTTTTAGATCCTGCCCCTACTACAATAGGACATAAGGGAGGATTCTCACTGCTTTTATGGACTTTTATTTAATGGACCAGTGCCAACACATGTTAAACACTAGTGAAATATACTTAGAGGCAAGATTTATACATACAAACACACACACACACACACACACACACACATATATATATATATATATATATATATATATATACAGACATGCTAAGGTGTGCCCCAACAGTATTTTTTTATCTTGGAACAAGTGACTCTTGACCCAAGGGGTGGTCCATGGGAAGCAAAATTGAAATATTGTGAATTATTTTGACAATTGAAGTTGGATGCAGGGAAACCCCCAGGCTTAAATGATAATATTAGTATTTCTAGTGTTCTGAAGTTGAAAGCTGCCAAATTATAAATTATAAATGATATTTATTTTGAATGACTTAGAAATTAACATTTTTAGGAGAACCATTATTATTATTTTTTCTTTGGATTTTGGTTTTATAATGTTTTTATTCCTTTGCTATATTTAACAATATGTTATTACGTAGTATTTTAAAAAGCATTTTAATTCAATATTTACACATTTACTTTACTGTACATGATTTATTGGTTTCATTCTATTAAAGTTGGATTGACAGGGATGATTTTATGTAAATGTATGTTGATTTATGCACTTTTACATTTTATATAAATTAATTGGGAAGGTGCATTTTCATTGGTGTATAGCTATTATAAAATGATTGGCTGGGTTAGTTTAATTGTTCTGATGAAATCTAATATATTACAGATAAACGCACTTAGCCATTTTAAATTTTGTTTACTAAAATAATTTTGTTTTAACCCTTACTTTTTGTGCAGCTTGCCAGTTTTGCGGTTCTTGGTTTTGACTGGTTTTGAAAAGTTTCCCTCTTGAAGTATGTCAACATCTTTTGGGGATTCAATGATTGCACCTAATTTTTACATCAGCAAACTTAGTCTGCCACATCTCCTCTGTTTTGGCCTGAACTTCTGAAAAGTATATTCCAAACAATAGCAGGCTCAGCACTGACCTCTGTGGAACCCCACTGGTGACAGATCTGCTGGTTGAGGTATAGCCCCCCAACTTTGACTGTGTGTGATCTGTCATTGAGCCAGTTAGCAACCCGGCTGATGACATAAGGGTTGATATTCAACTGGGTGAGTTTACTAATGATGCCCAAATGTGGGATTGTGTCAAAGGCTTTGACTAAGTCCAGATAGAGTGTATGCACAAATTTGCCTTCATTTATGGCTTTGATGACATTTTCAAAGAAGTTCACCAGGTTTAACAGACAAGACCTGCCCTTGGCAAAACCAGACTGTGTCAGATCAAGGGTTTGGAGGTCACCTATATCCTTATTTATAAGGTCTATGATGATTCATTCCATGGCCTTACAGATAGGGCTGGTTAAGCTTATGAGTCTATAGTTCTCAGGGTCTGTTGTTGTACCCCTTTTATGAAGGGGGATGACAGCTGCTGTTCTCCTTTCAGTAAGGACAAAACAGTACACAGGCTGTGGTTGAAGAGAGTACCTAATGGAGTTGTTAACTCTTGTTTTAGACCATTTAAAACACAACCTGGGATGCCATGTGGTCCCATAGAGGCTGTGTTTTTGGCCTTGGAGAGAGCATTAATGACTTGCTCTTTGGAAATGTGAGATGGGGGAGATATTGAAGAAATGCTTTGTGGTATGCTTGGAGGGGACAGGGGGGAGGTGACATTTTTGCCATACCTGTCAGCTAACAGGTTAGCTATTTTCACAGGATCAGTGTGTGTGATGCCATCCATAGCTAGTTCAGCACACATCTGGGTCCTACCTTTTAAGTTATGGATATAGCTGAAGAATGCCTTTTGGTTATCTTTAGCTATGGTTGCTAAATTTATTTTCGAGGTTGCCCTTAGAGAACTTTACAAGTTGTTTTATTTGCTTGTTCAAGCAGAGGAGAGTGTTCTTCCAGTGCTGGGACCTCTCTTTTTTATTCTTGGATAGCAACTTTTTCCTGTTGTTGTATAACCTATTAATGCTAGATGTCCACCATGGGGGCTTGTTTTTTCTTGAGGACCTTGTTCATAGGTCCATAGGTTAGTACTAGGCTAACTGCTCTTATGGGTCATTTTAAGTGTAGCCAACTACCCCAGGTGAGAATCAAACCCTACACATTGTGTCTGTAAAGTAAATGCCTTAACCACTATGCCAACCTCCCACCCTGCCAACCTCCCATCTCCTATCAGGTACAGCTGTGCCTATACATTTTAAAAAGTGTTTGTACAGGGCATAAGTGTATACCTTAGTAAAGTTGTCAATGATATCTGTGGAAATGGGTGCTTGGAAGTAGTTTATGCCATCCCTTAAGAGGGTACAATTAGCTTTGATGAAAATATTTAGCCTGATTTCTCCTAAGAGGAGTTTAGGTGTTATTGCTACTTCAAATGTGACAGATTTGTGATTGGATTTGACCAGTGAGGGTCCTACACTTGTGGTGGTGCAATGCTCACCCATGTTGGTAAAGACCAGGTCAAGAATGTTTAAGCCACTTGTGGGGTTGCATACTATTTGTTCCAGGGCATTTGTGTTAACAAAGTCCAGGAACCTTTGTGCGAGCATGTTGGAACTTGTATAGGTTTCCCAATGAATGGTGAAATAATTAAAATTGCTCATGACTAGAGTGTTTGGTTGCAATTGGATTGGCTTGAGTAGGTCCAAATAAGCAGAGTGGGTATTTTGGTTCATTGAGTGGGACCTATAGCTAACAATGATTTGGAGGGGCGGGGTCTTACCCACACTTAGTTGGACTTGAAGTAACTCCATGGAGTTTTCCTGTCTAACCAGTCTAGAGGTGTATTTTTCTTTGATGAGGATAAATACTCCTCCTCCTTTGCTTCTCACACATTCATTTTTGTGGTCTGAATGTATGGAAGGCATTGTAGCCTTCCAAGGCTGGGGTTCTCTTTGTAGACCTGAACCAAGTTTCAGTGACTGCACAGACATCAAAATCCTCCAGGGAGAGGGGTGCTTCCAGAGAATGAGTATGTTAAGCACCATAACCATTAATTTATTTGTGAGGGGTATTTTCACATAGGACATTTTGTTCTTGAGACCTTTCCTAAAAAGGGCACTATGGGGGAGTCAAGTGCCTTAGTCAGTACCTAAAAGCCAAGAGGTGGCAAGTGAAGACCATTTCTGGAAAATTAGCGTGGTTTATCTACCATGTCATCCCAGGCTGACAGGAACTGGATCCCCTTAGAATGATACCAGAAACTGCACCAGTTGTTGAAGTGAATCATTTTTGTTTATATTGTGGAATCTTCCTAGGTGAGGATAGAATGCTGCTCAAGGATAGGGACATACCTGCCTGGGACACATATTCAGAGAGCTCAATCATGTCTCTCTTCATATAGTCCATTGAGGTATGTAAGGACCCTCAGGGGATAGTGATTGATTTGCACTTAGAGTGTAGTAAATTAAAGTGGCAGTTAAAATTGGATGCAACTAGATTTCCAGGGCTTAATGAAACTACCAATATAGCTTGTATTTTGAAGCTAAAACAAATCATGGGTTGACTGGTGTACATCATGTTGTATTATATGTATATTAGTGTGTGCAATTTTTTCACAATTTTTATGGTCTTATACATTTATTAGTATTTAATGCTTTGTATAATATGTACATATATTATTTATTCATATATTTACTAAGTAACACATGTTTTTTAGTATTTTTTTAACATTTAAACATTTTAACAGTATTTTCAATGTGTATTATGTGCTTTTACTTTAATGGGGAGTGACCTTTAATTAATTAAGTAATAGTTGATTAATAATGGGTATATAAGGACTGGTTATTTTGAATGTTGGTTGTTCTGAGGAAGTCCCTACAGGGGAAGAAAGCGCTAAACTTTTAATTCAATCATTAAAGTCTTCTTTGATTGTTGGCTGGCCTCTGTGTGCTGATTGAATACTTTTCCATTGAGGTATGTCTCAAGTCATTCACACCAACATGAACTATGATGGAGTTGTAATGATACTTGTTGAGAGACTTGGGTACATGTGTGATCTGACTGATCATGGTCCCCGATAGACAGCTGACCGTAACTTTCTTCTTGTCCAACCTGTTGAGTGGGACATTTGTGTGTTTCACAATGGAGTCACCTATGACTAAAAAATTTGGTTTAGATGTGCTTTGCCTTAGGGGCTTATTTGGTGAGATACTGGTGTTCGTGTTATTATGTGTATTGAGTGCTGTAGGTACTGTATTAGGTGTAATATGTTTGTGTTTGAGAGGTCTCTGGTGTTTAGGTAAGTTTCTGGTGAGTAGCTCCACATACAATGGTTTATGTGTTGAGTGCATGGTTTGTGTAGGAGGTGTAGTATGTGAGCTGGCAACCTGCTCAGTGTTATTCTTCTGTGTGCAAGAGAGCAAGGCTTCCAGATTGTTACTGTAGATGCATCTCTCAAATTGTACTTGGGTGACTTAGGAGTAGAGGGTTGTTGGTGTACATGAGGCAGTTGCTACACTGCCTCAGGATACCCATTTCAATCAGGTTGGCAGGAGAAACAGAGGAAAACTGGCCATCCATAATGCTAGGTAAAATTCTGTTTTAACGGGGAGAAATGCTGGGTTGTGGTATGTATGGGTTCTCTAAACGGGCCTATACTAAAGTGGTGCTCATTAGGGGTCTATACTAATGAGGGCTCTCTAAATAGCATGAAACAAGTGGAGATTGGGTAGTTTTGGGACTATTCAAGTGACAAAAATGCAGCTGAGGTGCTCTCCGAGCAGCTAAGAGCAAATTAAGGAATTCTTAGCTGGATCGCAGCAGCTTCTAAGGAAAACTTATCTACTGAAGTGTTTGCATCTATACCTGCCAATGGTTACCCCCTGCATGGTGGTGCACACAGATGAATATAGCAGAGCAGTGGTTGGTCACCAAACTCTGTGGAGCTGTGTTAAAATAAGCGCAAACCTGCACAAATGCTGGGCTTATGTAGCAACAGTGAGCAAACATTTCTAAACAAGTTAACCAATTATAAAGCTCAAAACTGAGCCCTGCTCCTGCAACCTTCAATCAGGTGAATCCTAACTGTGCTCTCCTGCCACAAGGGTGCAGTGGGGTTCTCTACAACAAAAGATGTCCTGGTTAAATGCTTAATTATACAAACAAAACTAGATTCAGCAGGTCTGAATCTAGTCTATGCTACAGCAAAGTGCAAAAAATCAGCAATAACAATTCAGTAATCAGCAATATATTAAAATACAGTTTAAAAGTGCAAAATACAGTGAAAACTTATTTGTATGGTTAGCAAAATGCTTTGGATGCTTTGGATTGCACAGATGAATACTGCAGAGCTGTGGCTGGTTGCCAAAGTCTGTGGAGCGGTTTTAAAACAAGCACAAACCTACGCAAATGTGAAGCTTATGTAGCAACAGTGAGCAAACTTTTTTACTCAATTTAACCAATTATATACTCAAAACTGAGCCCTGCTCCAGCAACCTTCAATCAGTTGAATCCTAACTGTACTCTCCTGCCACAAGGGTGCAGGGGGCCCCTCTCCAACAAAAGATATTCTGGTTTAGTGCTCAATTATACAAACAGAACTAGATTCAGCAGGTCTGAATCTAGTTCATGCTACAGCAAAGGGTCTATATTATAACAGTGAATGCTTCAGATAGCGAATGCTGTATAATCAACCCTTAAAAATCGAAACAGCAAAATGCCAAACACACAAAACAGCGATTTTTTTCCCAGGGAAAAAAATCGCTGCTCCATAAAAAAAAATAAATAAACACAAAATAAACTGGGGGGTTTCACCTGTTACACCTCCTGATGCGGGGGCTGTGCCCTCCACACCCCCCCCATGTAAATATATCAACTCCAAGATTGCACCACAGTGGAGGAAATGACAAAGTCCCGAAAATGACCCAGTGATTTTTTTCCTCTGGGAAAAAATCACTGTTCCATGTGTTCAGGCTTTCCCGGTTTCAATTTAAAATGGTCGCTCAAACAGCGTTCACTATTTTAAGCATTCGCTGATATAATAGGGAACCTACAGCAAAGTGCAACAAATCAGCAATAACAGTTAAGGAATCATCAATATTTTAAAAATACTGTTTAAAAGTGCAAAATACAGTGAAAACTTGTTCTTATGGTTAGCAGAAAGCCTCAAATGCCTTGGATTGCACATATGAATACAGCAGAGCAGTGTCTGGTCTCCAAACTCTGTGTGGCTGTGTTAAAACAAGCAATGTATGTATGTAATAAGGTCTTCACACAACTAAAATTATGTTATAAAATTTAATGCCTTCTCTCTCTCCTGCTACATGCATTTCTCTTTGTAAAATTTACTTCTTCCAAAACTAGAATATGAGTTACCATTACTAGTCCTTCACTCTTCTTATAACAGTCATAGGCTTAAGACATTAGAAAATAAAATTTAAAAATTCACATTACTTCAAGATCCTCTTGTGCACCATTTCACCAGACTTAAGAAACTCAAGGGATTACTTGTCACTGAGTGATCAACATGCTTTCTAGGTACACTGATATATAAGGTACAAAATAAGGGATGTTGTCCTCCAAGAAAGGGATAACATTCACTAAGAGAGCAGTCACACATCAAGAACTAGTCCAGAAAAATGTTATTTTCTTGTGTAGGCCCCTTTCAAAATAGTCACAGGAGAGCATGCCCTTTCTGCCCTTTCTAGACTGTGTCCTGCCCTATGGAAAAACTCCCTTCTAAGATAAGAGGCCAAGATTCATTCTCTTTTAAGGGTTTAAATCCACCCTTGTTGAACACCTTCACAGTGAAATAGCATGTAAGTGTTTCAGGGATAATGGTGAGCAGGATTCTCAGATAAAACTTTAGTCTAAACACTATCCAGGAATGTGACCAGTACTGTGATCTGATTTGTATTCTGAAGTGAAACCATTTCTTTATTTTTGTATACAGTATATATAGTCTTAAATACTCTTATCACTATTCAGTCAATAACCTACTTGAACTCAAGCATCATATCTTCCTCTCTCTCTCTGTCTCTCTCTCTCTCTCAGTTCCATTCATTTCATTCAACACATCAGGCAAAGAACGCCCCTCCAGGCATTCATTGTTTCTGGACTAGTTATGGTTTTACAGGGTTAGGCTGTTAGCCCGGTGCCCACCCATCCTCAGAGGGTGTACCACACACACTCGCACATACACTTACACCTAGGGCCAATTTAGAGTGTTTAATCCACCTACTGCATGTCTTTGGAATGTGGGAGGAAACTGGAGCACCCAGAGAAAACCCATGTGACCACAGAAAGGACAGGCAGACTCCACACAGAAGGCATCCCAGCCCAGAATCAAACCAAAGAACATCTTGTTGTGAGGTGGAAATGCAAACCATTGCACCACTGCATATCTTTTTCTAGAGAGTGAAATTAACCATTTGCAGCAAAGCATCTCATCTTTTGGCAATTTGGTAATTCTACATAAACTATGCTACCTTTACTACACGGCAAATTGTAATTTAGACTGTACAGTTACATGGTAGCGTTATTTCTCTTGCTCCATATTTTATGTCAAAGCTAGTTCCTCATCTATTCTAAGGTTATGTTTCACTAATAGAGTTTGTTTTGCCTCGAATTCCACTTCAGTAAGCTTGTGACAACAAGCTTATTATGCTCTTATTGTATAACTATCACAGTCAGATATAAATCAGAAGTATATATCTGAAATTGTACATTGAAAGGTCTGTATATCCTGCTCTGTGGTCCCTGTATTGTAACCAAAAAGGGTCTTTGGACCAGCTCACTCAGTCGCTTAACAAACAGCAAATAAATAAACCTATGATCATATGGTGGAGTTCTTCCTAAAACTAACCAGGACAAAATCTCTTACTATAAAGACATTTCTCAAAGCTTTGGACCACATGTTATTCTTTAATGGGGTGGTTCACAATGCATAATTTCATATGAGGAAAATGTATTGTTGTCTTAGTAAATGTAACAGTGTTATGTCAAAAAGCAGTGGAAACAAGATTTTTAATCTCTGGAGGATAGTGTCCCTCTGGTCCTAATTTGCTAAAGAAATGTCATTATGCAACGACCTCCCCATTAATATTCAAAAACATGCACGCTGATTGGTCAGCATGCACGTTGTAAATCAGAGTTATAGTAATGGAAAAAGGTCTGGTCGCCTGGACTTTTTCCATTACTATAACTCTTGGAGAACGCAAGATCTCTGTTGCTTCACACTGTCTCGCTATGTTAAACGAGATTAACATAGCGGAACAGCTTTAAAAAAAGCAACGGAGATTCTCTGTTGCTTTTTTTAAAGCTGTCCCGCTATGTTAAACTCCTTTAAAATAGCAAGACAGTTTGTAAAAAGCAATGGAGATCTTGCTTTCTCCGTTGCTTTTTTCAAAACTGTCTCGCTATGTTAAATGGGTTTAACATAACAAGACAGCTTTAAAAAAAGCAACGGAGACTCCGTTGATTTTTTAAAAGCTGTCTCACTATGTTAAACCCATTTAACATAGCGAAACAGTTTGTAAAAAGCAACAGAGATCTTGCTTTCTCCATTGCTTTTGCCGACAGCTCTGATGTACTGCGTAGGCATACGCATGCGCAGTACATCACAACTTCCGCAGAATACCAGACAGCTGCAGAAGGGCAGCAAGGAGGCATTATACAATGCCATTATTTAAGAAAAGTAATTATTTTCTTTCTTAAATAATGTCATTGTATAATAATAACCACTTCTGGGTGTGGGTAATGCTGGATTTACCCATGGTTGGCTTTGTTTGGCCACTCGGGCTTCGCCCTCTTGACCAAACCACACCAACCATGAATAAATCCAGCATTACCCACACCCAGGCGTGGGTTATTGCTATATTAGTCTATGCAAAGTCCCAGGGTCTTTCATTTTGCCCTATATCACAAGATCAGGAAGTGACAATTAGTTGCCTTAGTAGCTTAATTTCACAATATGTTCATTAAAGATCTGTAACCTCCTTTTTACTGGCAACAACATGTTAGTTACAAAGATAACATGGCAGTTCATATAAACTATTTTATCATTTGGGACTGTGCTGAAAACTGGAATGTTGCAAATTGTAACAAATAACACCATACCACAGTGGAGTGTTAGCAAAAAGGGGAGTTGCAACTCATACCTGCCTAGCAAGCAAATTGGGGAACATATCCTTTTGATGGATTTGTTTATCTAAGCCATTTATATTCCAGATCAACAAAATACTGATAGATTAAGAAAGGAAATATCTATTTTACTTGAGTAAAAAATGGACAAGACTTTTGTCAGGACCATCAGACTATAGGTCTTCCAAAGATGGACTTGATTGCATTACAGCTGAATCATTGCCTTTCTCTGTTTTGTCTCAGGTACTTTCAGAGATGAGCTAGAGCAAAGAAAGCTTTCCCCATGAATGGAAGTCAACAGCTCCCATATGTATTTCCCTCAAATCCTCTAATTCAGATACTACTTAAAAAAAAAGAAAAAAAAAACATAAGATTAGTTCTCATTGCTATACTATAACTCTTGCACTTCAAGCAATGATCTTTTCATCAAGAGTGCATGCATTAGTTCAGCCCTCTGATCTTTCAGGCTGACGGTGTGGAAGATCTCAGTTTTGCTCCTAATAGTACTTTTTTCCCTCAGGGTGTGTTATCAGTTTTAAGAGAGGCCAAGCAGTCTAGCATTAGAAAAAAAAATCTTATATATCCAAATGGGTGAAGTTTATCATTTGGTGCCAAGAATGCAGTATAGATCCAATGTTAGTTAAGTTCTTCATATCTTATAATGTACCACTGAGCTTTTTAATTATCTTTTTCCATTTTTTTCATTGAAGGTTGATTTGTCTGTCATTTCTGCTTGTATGAATTTATTTCCTTAAGTCACTTCACATATTGACATTACTGATAACTTGTAAATCATTAGTTCAATTCATATGTTATATGGTTCAAAATTAACTGGTCGTCTGGCAAAACCCACATGGTTAGAGTAACAGATGTTGGTTAGAAAGTTATCACTGTGGTATTGTAAGGCTCAGTACTGGGTCTTCTTCAGTTTAGCATCTACTACATAGACCTCCAAACCAACACTCCTGGCCTATGGTTATCTGTGTCTTTAGATGTCTGTAAATTGAGTGTTTTTATGTAAACATCTGTAAATTGAGTGTTTTTATCTATTCCTCCACTGGCTCACAATTATTAACAATTGGTACAAGGGCAACAGTCTCAAACTAAATGTGAAAATATGTATTAAAGTTTTTTTTGGTAAACAAAACATTCCCACATCATACTATATAAGTGACACACCTTCAATCAGTGTCTGGCAGTTGGTGCAGAGGCTTATGGCTGTTGCCTTGAGCAAGTCATTTAACTAGACAGTGCTTTGAGGCAACTGAAAATTTGAGCTAGGCCTCTCAGTGGTCTCTTTGACTACAAGCCTAGGAACTAGGTATGAACTCTTCTAATGTATCTGGGCACTGTTGTTGATAAGGCTTATCTTTTCATCATCATCATGTCTCTACATTATTTCAGGAGTCCTACCTTAATTTCCCTCTACTCTTATTTTATCAGACCTCTTATTAAATAGAAGATCCCTGTTAGCATGTATATATATCTAAGCATATAATTCAACTTGAAAGATGTCATAAATTCCTAATAAAGATCAGCTGCTTCAGGATCCTCAGTTATCCAGACAAACTGGCACGTAGCAGCTAGTGTATAGTACATATGCAAATGAGAAACTCAGAAAGATAATGGCATTAATCCTTTTTCAGATGCTATGTACCGTAGCTGTGATGTAAAAAAAACATGTATTCAGTTATGGAGGTGTACTAAGCAGACAGATGCTGCTGTACAGCTACTGCAGACAAAAAAATGATGAAAAATTCCTTTTGTAAAGTCATTTTTTTCAGCATAATTTACAGCCTCTCCACCAACTACTGTTTTAAACTTTGCTATATAACCCTCCTTTGTTCTCCGTTATGCCTTTGCTTTTATGCTTGCTTTCATTGTTTTTTCTGTCTTGTTATTGCATACCTTTTACCATCTGTATTTAATTTTCTTAACTGCTCTACTTTTCCCTATCCTTTAATATCATCTCACTTAAGAAATAGATTTGTTTTCCTATTTTTTGTTTTGTATCTCTATCACACACAAACGTTTGTTGCCCCTTTGATGGCAAGTTTTATCTGTCCCAATTGCTTACCTGCATTACATTCTCTTCTGTAAATCAAATCTTTCCTAAATTGCTGTCCTGTTTACCAAAGTCTGATATTTTACAATCAAAAACTCTAATAATAATAAGTTTGTATTTAAGTTACTTATGAGCACACTTTCAGATGTTCATTTGTCCTCATATTAGAACTTTGCACCAGACTTAGCCCCTCTCAGAACAAAAAGAACAGAAGTAAGCCATGCACCCTGGCTAATCAAATCCACAAAACAAATATTTCAAATCATAGATAAAGCTTGGATAGATTGGCAAAATAATAAAAACTATACAAATTTTCAGATCTAAAGGCAACTATGAAACAATGCAAAAAAATCAGTAAATGCTAATAAAAAATTGTTTTACACAAGTAGCCAGTCACAAAACCAATCCAAAACATTTTTGGAAAAACCATCTCATCACTTCTTACCCCTGGGTCTACTCAAAAAACATCACCAACCGCAGACAAAACACCAACTGAAGTTGCTAATATGTTTAATACCCATTTTATAGACAGCATAGCTAAATTAGTTACAGGGTCTAACTCTATCACAAATGCTAACTCCACAGATATCATTCCAACCCTGTCCCAAACATCCTCTAAAGACAACACAACCTCTTCTCTCCCTTGCCAAAACACATCAACACCTAACACTCAGTCTCCTCCCTTCTCTCTACAACCTGTATCCACTACATTAATACGTAAACTTCTTCTCAAACTAAAACCTTCTTCTTCCTCTGATAATCTGCCATCAGAGTACTTAAAACGTACTGCTGAGTCTACTGCTTATCTACTGCTTATCCTGTTTACATACTTATCAATCAATCCATATGTGAATCCCAAGTCCCAAACCTTTGGAAGCAATCTATAGTAACCCCTCTTCACAAAGGAGGTAAATCAAATAAACTAGAAAACTACAAACCTATCTCTATATTATCCCCTCTATCAAAACTACTGTAAAAGTATGTACACTTGCAATTACTAAACTACCTTATTCATAAGAACCTTCTTACACCCACTCAACATGGAGTTAGGCCTGCACACAGCACAACAACTGCCCCCATCTCCTTTACTGCAATATTAAACAAAGTTAAGGACTTCAGACAGCTAACCTCTGTAATACTACTAGATCTATCAAAGGCCTTTGACATGGTATCACATGACCAACTTATATAGCAGCTCTCTTTAGTAGGATGTTCATAACCCTCCTAACAATAGTTTAACAGCTATCTAACCAATAGACAGCAATGTGTTAAATGGCAAGGTTACCTATCACAATGTCAGACTAACAAAGCAAGAGTCCCACAAGGGTCCATATTTGGACCCCTCCTGTTCAATACCTTCATCAATAGTCTTCACACCACCTCCCTGCATACACATTAATCCAATACTCTAAAGCGTCCACCATCATCTCCTCATCTAACAACATACCAGACCTTCTTCAACTAACACAAAATGCCTTTATGGCAATAGAATCTTGACTAAATGAAGCACAATTAATGTTTAACCCCAACAAAACAAAACTTCTACTTTTTACTCCCAAACATTCTTATCCAAATTTAAAATGTACTCCCAAAAAAGAAAAGAAAAAAACAGAGCCTGAAGTTGTAACACACGATAAGCTACTAGGTATCACCACAGATAAAAAGATCACATTTGAACAACACATACACAATGCTATTAAAAAAAAATCACTTCAAATTTGGGACACTCTACAGATACAAAATCTTCATGAATCCTTCTATCAAAAGAATGCTAGCCAGTACCTACTTGATCCCCTCTCTACTATACAGAGCTCCTATTTTCACCAACCTGCACTTGTCCCTAAAAAATAAACTTCAGTCCTGCTACTACAAGATCACCAAATTTGCCACAGGCTTATCATAACACTCTCATCACTGCAAAGCTGTTACACAAAGCTAAACTGGGTTGAATTCCCACACCATCTTGACTATCTGCAACTCTCTATCACACATAAAATAATATACAAACCAGATTCCTGTCCCACCCTAAAATCTATTCTGCACAGCCACATTCCTACCAGAACTCTCCGTTCATTAGACAAACAACTAATAAGTGTACAGAAACCTAACAGAAGAGCCGGGCAATGCTTTTTTTTTCTTATGCTATAGCTAAACTATGGAACACTTTACCAGAACAAATTACTAGTATCAATAATTCCAAGAAATTCAAGATTACACTAAAAACACCTTCTTAACTCACACACCTGCATATGCTCTAAAACAAATATATAACTCACACTTCTCCCTCTTAACCTCTCATAGTCATCTTTCTCCCAAACATTTATTCCATCATCCATCTATGCCCCTTTTTCTTTCTTTTACTCACTCACCTGCACTACCTCCTACATATTTCTTATCTCTACCCCCTACTACATCTTATCTTAAAACTCCCTCTTGCCCCCATTTCTCCTGCTTTCTTACTGCCTTATTCCTTAACTCACCTCTCAAACATCCAACATTTTATCCTTACTTTCTCCTCTAATCCTCTACCTCATTACCACTATTAATGTCCTTCAATATAAACCACCTTCACCTTTTCCAATTACTATCAAATGTTTATTACTTTGCTTATTCTTGAATATACTTATAATCTACCAGTGAATATACTTTTTGCATATGTCATTCATTTATATTTTATTAAACAGACCACAAATCGTATTGTAAGTGCTATTTCAGCACCTGCATTGCAACTCATGTACAAATTATTGTAACAATATTTGCAGTTCTACATATGTTTTCTTTTATATACTATGTGAAATGTTATTATTAAATATTCCTGGAACTTTTCTCCCCGGGCCTCTACTAAAAATGGGCTTTTGACCCCGTCAGACTTTCTCGGTTACCAAGTGTCAATAAATAAATAAACAAATAAATAAATAAATAAATAAGTTGTACACATTTCATTTAACAGCAGCCAGTCCAAAACTGCTATTTTTCAGGCAGATTCTAGTATTAGTCTCCTGAGGCCTGCTCCTTATTTATTTATTTATTCATTCATTCATTCATTCATTGACATTTATTGACGTTTGGTGACCGGGGAAAGTCTAACTGGGTCAGGAACCCATTTTTAGCAGAGGCCCGGGGAGAAAAGCTCCAGCAAAATTTTTACATATATGTTCAAGCAAAGAAGAATAAATAAAACATTTTTACATATACAAGTAAAAAAACTTGATACACTGAAATCTGTGGATAGATTACAATAAAATTGTGAAAGCATATTTGCAGTCGAAATTATGAGTATTACTAACAGAAGTAATAATACAGTAATATAGTGACAAAGAGTAGAGCAAGATGTTTGTAATGTAACAATTTAGAGTAAGATAAGACTATCATTAGTTAGTACTATCAGAAAAATGGCTCTCGTATATAAGGTAAGTGGTTAAGGTGTATAAATGCATTGAGATAAGGAAAATCTTTCCACTTAGTGATTTTAGATTAATGAGTGGTATAGAGAGATATTTTCCTTAGTGGTAGACAAGGGGAGAGAGAAGATAAAGTAATGAGAAATTTGAGAGACCTTGCAGGGTGTTAAGGTTATTCTTGTTCTTAAATATGGCTGTTACAAATAACAGAGTGCCTTCATTAAAGCTGTTTCCCATGGAAGACAAGCAGCAATTGCCGGTAAACACTACCAGCCCAGTGGAGCTGTTTCCTGTGGGCCAGAGGTGCAAGGTTTGATTCCATCAGCCTTCACTGCCTAACTGTGTGAACCTGAGCAAGTCAGTTATCTGGACACCGCTCTTGGGCTGAGTGTGAAAAAGGTCTATGGAGATCACTGCTCTACCCTGGAAAACAAACAGAAATAACTAACTAACAAAAAATAAATAAATCAATCCATCCCCTTTCTGAATCATCATAAGAACATTTTCTTTAGCAAGAAGATACATAATGGTGTTCATGGTATTGATCACCTCTATATGGGTTACATCCTGCCAAGAATATAACAGCCAGCCAGCTTCCAAATCTTCAGGGCACCTTCCATGTACCCAAACTGTCAAGCAGCTCAAGCTGAGATGACTAAAAAAAAAAGTTTAGGTGCAAAGCCCTTCTGAGCTTGGGTTTATATTATAACATCGAAGTAGTAAAATGTTGAATGCTATAATATCGAACCCAAAACAGTGAATGCTGAAAATAGCGAAGCTGCAGAACATCGAATTCTTTCCTAGGGAAAGAATTCGGTGGGCTGCTTCTGCTGCTTTGCTGTTTTCTCCACTGTGGTGCAAAGGTTACGGACCAGGTTAATGTGAGTGTAGGAATGGGATAGTTAGGGACCTTAGGGTTAGGGAGCAGGTAAGGTGAGTGTGTGATAGTTAGGGGTATTAAGGTTTGGGAGAGGATAAGGTGAATGTGCAATAGTTAGGGACCTTAGGGTTAGGGAACGAGTAAGGTGAGTGTTTCTATAGTTAGGGAACTTAGGGTTAGGGAGCAGTTAAGGTGAGTGTGCAATAGTTAGGGACCTTAGGGTTAGGGTTTGGGTTAAGGTAAGTGGATAGATAGTAGTGTATATACAGTTTAGTGTAGGGTTAGAAGTAGGATTTTAAGTGTATATGTGTGGATTACTTTTTTTTGGTGTGCTTGTGTTGTGTGTTTCTCGTAACAGCGAATTTTGTCCCTGGGAAAAACTTTGCTGTTCTGAGCTTTTGATTTTATCACATTTCGACATTCCAAGTTTGAGCTTATAGTGTTCAATGTTTTGGGATTTCGATTATGTGATATACACCCCAGAGCTTTACTGCCACCAAAAAATATGCTCTTCTGTGGCTTTTGAGGATTAACAGTCGGCTAGTGCTTTCCTTTGCTGGGCAGATAAGTTCCCTTTGGGGGAAAAAAAACTTCCATTTTCTTGATTTTGTTGGTGTTTTATTTCTTTCCTCTTCAGGAAAATTATTTTAATGCTAAAAGTGTTTGTTTTAATGGACCCTCTTGAGACTGTGATGTACTTTTAAATGGAGCACTCCTTTCTTCTGTCAGTCTAAAACTAGTGTAAGGTAAATTTAAATATTTTTTTCTGTGGAGAAATTATGTTTATTTTTCTTTTGTGGGGCTCACATGGTGTTTTAACATGCTTTTTACTATGGGTTTTTTTCAGTCAAAAAGTTAACTTTTCTGGACTGGTAGTGTTTACAGGTAATTGCTCCTCTTCTTTCACAGGAAAGAGGCACCATTTTCGGCTTGACCATTGAACAGACTATCAGTTCCATGAGCAGTCCTTTTACCAGCCACAAAAAGAAAAAGTTAATCTAGCAGCCTTGGCCACTGCAGTAGGCTAGCAATTTACCTCAGCTATCAGTGGTTGACTGTGCTGTGGCCATATGTTTTACCTCAGACCACTCATCTTTTACCCTGGATCCAACTGTTTTAGCACCTACAGCCACGTTGGACTTGTAATCAGCCACATCTTCTGTGGCTGTAGGGGTCCCGTCAGTGGGCAAGGGAGATCTACGCTTGTCGGTCTTGGGAGAAGGAACAGTTTCCTTGTTGTGTCAAAATGCTGTACCCATACCTGGGGAAGTAGCAGTTGCCATTGTAACATGCTTGGCTCATTTATCCTGACAAAATGAAATAGAAAACTAATCATGTATCTACTCTTCCTCAAATTTCTGTGGATAGGAGTTGTTTACTGGGTCTGGCTCAGGATTTAATTCAGGCTATTGATCCTTCTTGTAAAGTTGTTTCTGGTAAAAGAAAGAGTGATTCCTCTTTTCCTGAAGAGATTCAACATTCTGAATCTGAACAGGAAGATGCAAGGGTGGATACAGGGTTTTTCATCATATTTCTGATTCAGACTCAGAGGGGAGCTAAGTGTCTGAGTCTCCCTGTGGGGGTTTCTCTTTCTCTGAGACTATTGCTAAAATGTGCCCATGTTTTAGGTGGGAGAACATTGCAGTTTTTTAGTCCCTCCTTGTTACAGAAGGATTTTTCAAACCCCACACCCATTCCTCCTGTTTTGTCTGCTTTAGAGCATGTATGGGTGTTAAAGCCTGCAGTTTTCCTGACAGTCGCCCCTAAAAAGGCAGATAGGACATATGATGTTCCACAGTCTTTTAAATTGTTATACACTATTCCTAAACCTGACCCAATAGCTAGAGCTTTAGTTGAGCCCACTTCTACTAAGCACTTAGTAAATTCCAATCCTTCTCTTTCTGATTAGGATGGAAAATCTGTAGATGTGTATGGAGCAAAAAGTGTATCCTTCTGCAACTTTGATCTTCATAATTTTGAATTGGCAAGCTCATATGTTAAAGTTTGTTATGACAAATTGTGAAAGTATGAGGAATGTTTTATCTGCAGTTTCTTCTTGTGAGGACAATATGCTTAAATAACCTAGTTTATTCTATAGCACAGGTCACTACTCATTATTTGCAATGAGCATATGACTCTCCTCCAGGACTATGGCCACTGGTACTGTTTTAAGGAGGCATGCATGGCTGCATTCTCAGAACCTCCCAGATGTTGTTAAAAATGAGATTTTAAATTCTCCCTTGGATAGAGATTTAGTGTTTGTCCCCTCTGTTACAGAGGTGATCAAAAAGTGTGATGAAAAGGGCAAACTGATTCAAAGGATCTCCAAGATTTTTCAGCCATCCTTTTCCAAATTGTCCAAGGGAATTTCTACTTCATAATCCAATTTTAGCAAAAAACAGATTAAACAGTCTAAAAAAATCAGGTAAACAGACGTTTAAGAAGAAATGGCAATAGGGTTCCAAAAAGAAGTCTCAAACCTTCCAAACCAAGGACAGTCCACCAAGTATGAATGACTATTCAAGAGATCTTGAGAGTCCCTCCCACCCAGGCCCCTTTCTTCTTCAAGAAAGTCTGACTCTCCATTTTTTTCCTGTGGAAACAGATTGCTTCAGATAAATAGGTTCTGAAAATCATTGAACAAGATTACAGATGGAAGTGGGAAGAAATTCCTCCTTTCCAAGAGACCAGTCCTCATCCTCCAGATCAGACTTTTTTGTTTCCACCTGTTCCTCATCACATTCTTTCCCAAGGAGTGATAGTACTAGTCCCTCTTCCAAAATGCGGAAGTTTTTTTTTTCAAGAATGTTCTTAGTGTTAAAGAATAACAATGCTTGGAGACCAGCTATGGATCTTTCTTTCCTACACTTTTTTGTGATAGTGCCCAGATTCAAAATGATGTCACTTCACAACTTTGTACATTTTCACGTTTCCTGGTAACCCTTGACTTAAAAGACACTGATCATTACATTCCTATTCATACAGACGTCAGATATTTCTTAAGGTTTTGTGTGTCTGGATTACATTTCAAGAAAAGAAAAAAAGAAAAGGTCACGGCTAAAAGAGAAACTGTTTATTATGGATAGTGCCAAAAAACAAGAAAAGAAAAAAGAAAAGGTCACAGCTAAAAGAGATTCTGGATCACATTATCAGTTCTCTGCCTTAACCTTTGGACTAGCCACTTTACCAAAAGTGTTCACAAAGTATCTAGCTCCAGTTATAGCTCATTGCAGGCTATAGGGTGTCAACATTTTCCATATTTAGATGACCTGCTTATCTTTGCATAGTGTTTTTTTAAAGTGTCAGGAATCTCTCTCCCTTGGGTGAGAGTTCTCTTACACAAGCTGGGCTTCTAAGAGAACATTCAAAAGCCTTTCTTGACTCCCTCACACAGGATTGTGTTCCTCAGATCTCAAGTAAACACCTAAGTTCAAAGAGCTTTTATTCCTATTTATTTATAGCTATCTCTAAGGTTTTCCACTCAGACTTGGTCACTGTGAGGGAATACCTCAGGATTTTGGGTTTCATGGCATCTATGATTTTCATGATACCCCTAGAAAGACTTCACATGAGAAAGATACAGTGGTATCTGAACTCTCTATGGTCGCAGCATCAAACCTGTATCTTTTCAAATCCCGGTGCTTGGGTTTGTCAGAAGAGAAATCTTTTGGTGGAGATAATGGATATCCTTGAAGCCAGGTCTCCACTTTTCCCTTCCTGTTCCAAAGCAGTCAGTCAGCACATATACTTCAGACTTTGCTTTGGAAGTAGTTTTAGGAGGGATAAAAGTGCAAGGGGTGTGGGACACCAAGGACAGATGCAAGCACATAAACATCAAGGAGATGCTTGCCCTGATCAAGGCACTCAGCTCTCTGAACCATCTTTGGTTCCCTGGAGCTCTTCAAGGTTACAGACAATACTGTACATCAACAAGCAAGGGGGAACCATGTCATATCCCCTTTGTAGACTAGGCATGTTAGCTTGGGATATAGCTTCACAGCACAATCTCATGCTACAGGCATTCCTACATTCCATCAGAGCAAATCTGTTTGGCAGACAAGCTGAGCAGGACCATGGCAGCCCATTACTAATGGAAACTAAATGAGGGGTTCTTTCAAGATTTGATCCATCTCTGAGGAGTTCCTCCAGTAGACCTCTTTGTCTCCTCTCTGAGCAATCAACTGGCAAGAGTCTGTTCCAGGACTACATGCAAGAAGGCCTGGAAGACAGATTCATTTCTTTTCTTTGGATAGGAATGTTCCTATATGCTTTTCTACCCTTTTCACTAATATCCAGAGTATTTCTGAAGATTCAGGCTAAACCCACAAGATCATTGTGGTGACTCCCTTCTAGCCCAGGCAACCATGTTTATCCTTCCTTATGGAAATGGCCTGGGACAATTCCCACAATTTTCCTCACAGACTGGATCTACTCACACAGGAATGGGGAAGTTTGATACATCCTGACATCAATCATCTTCAGCTGACTACCTGGATAATGGGGTCTTAATCCCTTTTAGGCACCTGTTTACTGAGGATGTGCAGCGGGTACTAATGGAGGCAAGCATGCTACTAGAACATCATATATTAACAAATGGAAGATGCTTTCTAGTTGTTGCCAACAACATAACCAGCACCCATTCCAGGCTAGTTGTTCTCTGGTTTTACAATATTTGTGTGAGTTATTATTCCATGGCCTTTCTTATTCCTCTATCAAGGTTCATTTATTGGCCATTTCAGCATGTGTGTCCATGGATCCTACTCTTTCAATGCAGTCTGATGTCAAACTGTTTTTGAAATTGGTTTTGCATAAGAGTCCACCAGTAAAACTGGTGGCCCTTCCTTGGGATCATAATTTTGTATTAGAGAATCTGATACTTGCTCCATTTGAACCAGCTAATCTGACTGACCTAAGGTTTTTAACATGGAAAGCCATTTTTCTCTTTGCTCTGACATCTGCAAAAGGACATCTGACTTGCAAGCTCTTATGGTGAGTCAGCCCTACTTCATTTTCCATAGGGACAGGGTTTCTTTGAGAACTAATCCTTTTATGTCTAAAGTGGATCTGAGTTTACTGTAAGAAAACCATCCATCTCCATATTGTCTTTGCTGAAACTGAAAATGAGGGAGAAATTATGCTCCATACCTCAGGTTCTAGCTTGTCAGAACTAAAATCTTTCAGATCTTTGGATCAATTGTTCATTTCTTGTAAAGGTAAGAAGAAGGGATAGACTGTGTCAAAAAGGACTATTTCCAAATGATTGTCTAAGGCTGCTACATTTTGTTATACTCACCGTAACAAGTCTATTCCAGGCAGGGTCAAGTCCCAGTCTACCAGGGAATTGTCTTCATCTATGGCTTTTTGGAATGGGTTGGATTCTATAATTATCCTACAAGCTGCATTGGTCCTCTTACATACTTTAATATAGCACTATAAGCTTGACTGCTTCTCTAAGTCTAGATAAAGCTTTGCTGTGACCATTCTCCAGGGGCTCCTAGACTCTTTCCTTCCACTGTCTGAATGTAGTTAGCTATGGTAATCTACCCAAATAGCTAAGGCTACTGCAGCACTGATTAGTATGATGGACATAGCAGAGTTGTGCAAGTTGAACTTACCACAACAGTAGATGTTTGAATGATCACTTCTGCAGTAGCCACTTCCTCCCTCCCTCTATCCCCTTGTCTTTTCATGTGTTTTAATGCTAGAGTGTGGTTATTTATATTTTGTTGTTCCTAGAATTATCCTTTCAGGGCTCAGCTTCCTTATCTCTGCTGGCAGGAAAGCTGTGAAGGGTTTTGCTGCCAAACTTGTTTTTTAGTCAGCTCAGCTAAAGTTGTTTGACAGTGTGTGTGTGTGTGTGTGTGTGTGTGTGTGTGTGTGTGTGTGTGTGTGTGTGTGTGTGTGTGTGTGTGTGTGTGTGTGTGTGTGTGTGTGTGTGTCTGTCTGTGTGTGGAAGGTGCCCTGAAGCTTTGGAAGCTGGCTGGCTGTTATATCCCTGGCAGAATATATACCAAATAAATAAGGCTAATGTAGCAGTGACCATTTGAACATCTACTGTTATGGTAAGTTCAGCTTACACAACTGTGTAGTCTTTGTTAAAGTTGAAAGGAAAACAAGACCTTTTGATCTTCAACGTTAGGTTATGGGGGAGCCATTCTGGGAGACTGCCCAGGCTATGGATTTCATCATACAAATGCAGTATAGTAAATCAGTTACCAAATAAGTCACCGAATAAATACAGTTATATTTAAGCTAATTAGAGAAGAATTAGATTCCTTGTAAAGTGTATAATGATTGGCATACAGTACAGCAACCTAGGTGTTACACTACAAGTCACCTGCCATGGGACAATAAGAAGCATTATACACTTTACAAGGAATCTTATTCTGCTCTGATTTGCTTTTACTTGAATATAACTGCATTTATTTGGTGATTTATTGTCTGACTGACTGACTGAATGACTGATTGACTGACTGAGTGAATGTGTTGCAGTTGTATGTTGAAATCTGCTACAGAAAATATCTAGCTACTACAGACTGTCAAACTGTTTATCCTAGTAATTGCATCATTAGAATTCTATGTCACATGACATAGAAATTAAGAAGTAACTGGACAGCTATTCAGCCTACAGCAAATACCAACACAAGTTTACTATACTTAATAAGCATAGTTTCATTGAAGTAACTAAAATAAAATGTATCACTATATATAATCAGAAAGCCCACTTTACATAACAAGAGTATAATTATAGCAAAAGGAAATGGTAACACAAAACTTTGCACATGACCTTTAATCAATAGAAGTAGACACAAAATGTACATATTTACAAATATCTGCTTTCAACTAGTACTGCGGTGGTGGGGCTGCAGTAGCGTTGTCTCCTCACAGTTAGACGTTGCCCATTCGATTCTCAGTTAGAGCGTCTTCTGTGTGGCGACATGCGTGAATGGGCGTTCCTTCGTTGAAGGTTGTGCATTAGGCCCGGCAAGCCAGCACGTCAAAATCTACTGCCAATCATTAGCAGACCGGCGTTCCGCTGTGGCGACCCCTAACCAGGAAAAGCCGAAAGAAACAAACAAACAAATATCTGCTTTCAATTAAACAAATTCATCTAATTCACAATTCCTTACACATATATTATAAACAGGAATCCAACAACATTATTTATTTGATCACACACACACACACACACACACACACACACACACACACACACACACACACACACACACACACACACATGCACACACACACACACACACACACACACACACACACACACACACACATACACATTTTGCCATACTCATGTTCTAATTTTTCTTAACATATTTGCCATTGCACACTTTTTGTTAAACAGAATCTCAGTAGATCTTGACTTCTACTTTTATAATATGAACACAAAACCTCTTCATATCAATTTCTTACATGTCCTCTGATATTTTGTTTTCATAATAACCATATGAAATCATAGTAACATTATTTTCACTATTCAGCGGGTATTTTTTGTATAAATCCTTCCAAGCTCTTTGAATTTGTTCACATTATGCAAAATGTTTATAATATTTCTTCCTTTTTACAAAAAATAACATATCCTTTCTGCCATAATCCTATATTTCATGTTCCCTTTAACAGTTTAGCCAGTAGCAGTCTCCATGTAAACTCATGCCATTTCCATATCTTTTAACCTCTTTTGCCTTTTGCTTATTGTCATCTGTATCCCTTCATTCATCTTTTCCCATGAATCAGCACACACAGAGAATACAGTATACTTTTCTGTGGTTCCATGGATCAACAAAATAAAATATCTGACCTTGAAATTTCTGTAATTTCATCCGTAACTGGTTCCCTTTGTTCCCCAATAACTTTCCTATTTCTAAGCTTGTTACTTTTTTCTTTCTTTAATTCCAATCCAATGTTCATTAAACCACTAGCTTCTCTAATCACCTCATCAATCCATATCTTATTCCTTGCTATTAATATTACGTCTTAAGAATAAGACAGAAATGCTTTTATCTTATATTATCCACAACCAAATAGATTAATAAAAAAGTGGCAGATGTAATAGTGGAAGGAGAAAATGAGGTAAATGTGCCAGGTGTAGATGTTAAAAAAAGCATATGACGTATGGGGAAGAATGCAAGAATAGGGAATACATTTATAGATATGTTTTAAAAAGAGTGCAGTGAAAATCAAGTCACCGTTTTGGTAAATGGGAAAGCAAGGTGATAAGGATGGCTTAAAACATGAGTCAGTTAAGGCTGTCCTATGACTAATATTTTATCATTAGTAATAGAAACCAATAATCAAAACTAATAATTATTGGCTTTTTCTTCCTTTTAGTCATACAATCCATCTATTATGACCTCATTCAACACCTGTTCTATTTTCTTTTTTTCCCCACATTACATTAATTAATATTTTACAAACTATATTATTTAACGTTATTGGTCTCCAGTTTCTATTGTACTGTGTCACACTTCTTCCATATCAGTTTAATCACCCCTCATAAATGTACTTATTTTTGAAAGTCTCATTCTTCCATTAATTTAGTACATTAATAAACAGTTGTTTTCATACATCCTCCATGACTCTATGCATCTTATATCCTTGTGCATCAACTACAGCTACTTTTAACATTTATCTCCTTCAAAACTTCATGTAACTCTTAAAGTGTAATATTTCTTTCCAAATTAGCCACTGTTTCTTTTTTGAATTTACCCAGTTTCCACTGTATGCCTTTCATTCTCTTGTTTTATTACACTTTTTAACATAATTCACTACCACTCTGATAATCTCTTCTTGCTTGCTTGCATGTTTTTTTTTGCACTTTTTGTTTGCTTCTTTTTGCCCTTTATACATCACTTCCTATATTTACTCATCGCTCTTTTTTACCATTTTTACTAAGTAGGGTAATACTACTACTACTTTCTTCTCATAAATAATATTGCTGTTAATATAACACATTTTCAAATTCCTTATTTCTTTCATATGAATATCTTCATTTGTATAAACCCATTCATTATTTTCTAAAGCCGCTTTCAAATCTTTATGCATCTTACAACAATCTTTTTCTTTTCTTTTTAATAATACTTTCTTTTCCACCCTTTATAAATACACCCTTACCTTTATAAATACACCCTTAGACTTCTTTAAAAAAAATAATACCCACCATTTTGTTCAAGATGAATAAGACTTTCTCATCTTATACTTATCTTTCTACAAACCTTTTATTTCATACTTTAACATATCCTTATGTATAACTCACCCCTTAGACTTTTGAATAGTGTTCCTCTGTACCAGTGTGTATTTATTTACTCTTTGTTAACTAGGTTTGTCTCACTAGGTCAGTGTCTTCCTTTCAGTAGATACCAGAGGTGGCATTCATGCAAACTGCGGGAAATTTAGCCAGTACAGTGTGGAACTTCACCTAATCAAGCAGATGGAACCTCAGTTTAATGTGTGACACAGCACACTCAGGAATGTAGCACCCCTTTATGCTGCAGTGTCAGTACTGGCAAATTCATCCAGCTACCTGGTATAATAATAGCACTCAAAGCCATCACATCTTCCAACAACAAAGGTTTGAATGCTCTCTGTTAAGCAACTGACACTACACCAGTATTTATTGCCAACCATATTGCAAAATGATCTGAGATGCCAGTAGTTATTACCCCTCCACCTTTCTTCAGTATGTCTTCTATTAACAATACATACCCTATCTCAGCTGGCTCTATTTCAATTGATCAGTGACAGACAGTGTCAAAACCCACATGGTCGAAGTCACATGATCAGCAAAATGCAGTTTGTTGATTAATGTAAACAACACAAAAACAAGACCCCCCCATGCCCCCAACACCCCCTGCTAATGATATATACCAGCTCCGACATCACACTATACTAGGGAAAATGGTACATTCCCCAATCCCCACTGTACCGCGATCTCAGTCAAAATGGGCGATGAACTGCATTGTTGATCATGATGTATCAATTATTTATTTATTTATTTATGTATTTATTTTACATTTGTTGATCAGGAGTGTCTGACTGAGCACAAGCCCTTTTTCAGCAGATGCCTGGGGAGAAAAGCTCCAAATTATACAGACATTAACATACAAAACATTTAAGTAACAAATGAAGTATTTAGTTTCATTACAAGCATCATACAGTAGTTGCATGATTGTACAGGACTAAAAACAATAGGATGATGACATAAAAGCTTAGGAAGTTAAGTTGTTGATTGTAAAAGTGTTTGCTCATCTAAAGAGCAGTTCTGGTGTATTACAGAAGCTAAGGAAGTTTCATAGAAAGTATAGGTTGTAAGCTGTTTGTGTTATGCATTATGTGTTTAATAGACAGTACTGTGTAGATTGTTTATGGTCAGGGCGGATGCTAACAGCAGCAGTTCTAGTGTTTTTTAAAGTAGTCTTTAGTGGCTGACTTAAATTGTTTGGGGTGAGTAAGGGTCCTTATTTCTAGTGGGTGTTTGTTCCATGAAATAGAGGGGTGGTAGATATAGAGGTTGTGCCCAGTGTTAGATTTGGGTTTATAAACATTTAATAGGTCCTGGGTTGAGCTACAGAGATGTCTTGTATGGGAATGATGGGAGATGAGGGATGTTAGAGCTGGGCAGAAAGCTGGCTGATATAGAATGGAGTGTACGATTTGGAGCTGAGAATGGAGAAACAGATGGGGTAATTCAAGCCAATTCACGTATTTTAGGGAGAGACAATGGTGAGATTTATATGTTTGTTGAGCTGTGAATCTAGCTATCTTGTGATAGGTTGATTCTAGCTTGGTAAGTGGGGAGGAGAGCAGATTAGTGAGTATTTGGGAACAGTATGTTAAGCAAGGTAAGAGGTAGGCATGTGTAAGAGTAACTCTAGCTTCAGTGGTCAGGAATTTGTTGTTCCTATACAGTAGTCCTAGCTTCTGATGGTTTTTTAATGCAATTGTTAATGTGCATATCCAGTTTTAGTTGATCATCAATGGTATTGCCAAGTAGTTTTGTGCTAAATTCGACTTCTATAGGTTTATTGTTTAGCGACATTATGGTGAAGGAGGATTTGAAGTGGTTTACAGATTTAGGAAGAAAGAGTAATAATTTTGGTTTTTTAGGGTTGAGGATGATTTGGTTGTTTGTGAGCCATGTTTCTACTGAGTTAAAGGATGACTGGATAGTTGATAGGAGCTCTGTGGGTGAGTTGGCGATAGTGATGACTGTAGTGTCATCTGCAATTTGGACAATGATAGACTGAGGGCAAGAGGAGTGAAGTGACCTGATGAAGATATTAAACAGTAGTGGTCCCAGTGTGGATCCTTGGTGGAAACCCATTCTTACTGGAATGGGGGTAGATAGTGCAGAGTCCCATCTCACTGATTGCTGCCTGTCAGTGAGATAGCTAGAGAACTAGGCTACTGTTTCAGGGGAGAAGTTAAGTTCTGTTAGATTGTTTAGTAGCAGAGAGTCAGAAACAGTGTCAAAAGCCTTTGAGAGGTCAAGGAATAAGCAGGATGTGAGTTTGTGATTGTCTTTGGCTAGAGTAATAGTCTTAAGAAAGGGTCTATATTACATGATTGAAACCTTAAATTATCAAACATCTAATGGTCGAGCATGAAATATCAAACCCTTAATATCAAAAATGGCCGTTTCCACACAGGGAAACAATATAGTTGGCCAAATAAAAAAAAAAAGTTTTAAACAGAAATGAAATGGGGGGGTTTCACCCCACACACACACACACACACACAGACCACCCAAAATGGCCGTTCGCAATTTTCAGACTTCGACATTTAGTGATCGACCTTTAGGTGTTCAATAACCTAAGGTTTTGATCATGTAATAGGGAACCTGTTAAGAAAGGATAGTAGAGCTGTGGTGGTGCTATGCTTGGGGTGGAAACCATGCTGTGTAGGAGTGAGCAGTTTGTCATGTATAAGATAATGCATAACCTGTTTGTGTATACATTTCTCGAGGACTTTAGAGAGAGGGGAGAGGATAGCAATAGCTCTGAAATTAGAGATTTCTGTCGAGTTACCTTCTTTATTAATAGGGATAGTGTAGAACTGTTTCTAGATTACTGGAAAGTTAGATTCAGAGATGGAGTGATTTATTAGGATAGATACAGGCAAAGCAAGGGAATGAGCTGCAATCCATAGAAAATATGAAGGAATATTGTCAGCAGATACAGATCATGGTTTGAGCTTAGAAAGTAGAGTTTTGATATAGCTGGTGGGAATAGTTCTCGTACAATACAAATGATCCTACACTCTCTCTTTCAGTTTCTGGTTAAGATAAGGTTACAAGAAGAGGGAATGACTGCAGTTCATAGGTTCATAGGTAGGTACTAAGCTATCAGCCCAAGGGCCTAAGTAAGCCTAGCCATCAAGGTTCCCTGGCTTACGCCACCCAAGAAAGTTATTTTCCTGTGCCCCTGTCGAGCAGAGCCATAGAAGTGATTCCCAGGGTGTATTTCCTATTTCCCATCCACTCATCAAAATTTTTCTTGAAGAGTGCTAATGAGGAACTTTGCTTGACATAGATGAGTTGCTTGTTCCAGAGAATGGGAAGTCTCTTGGACAGGAATCTATCCCTCCAGCATGTCCTGTTTATTGGGGTGACAATGTTTAAGTCCCTAGAGTGTGTAGCTTGGTGGGATTGGGATTTCTTTAGGTGTAGCATGTCCAACAGCTCTGTGTTTGACATAGCTTTATATGTTAGGCAGAGATCACCTCAGAGTAATCGATATGCTATGGAGTAAAGCTGGAGTTTTTTGAGACGGTCAGTATAGGGCATCTGTTTGAGGCCAGTAATCCTCTTTGTGAGGTACTTCTGTGGCCTTTCCAGCTGCTGCAGATGTCTTGTGAGGTACATTTAAAAAGGGGCATTGTACTCTATAATAGATCTATGAGTGTCGAGTAGAGGGGAACAATGACCTCTTTTTTCCTGGATGAGAACCCTTTTGTGATGAGGTGTGCCACGTAGAAGGATTTCCTGACTACTGCGGCGATGTGATTATCAAAGGAGAGACTAGTGTCCACCTGGGTCCCAAGGTCTCTTATCACACATCCGGCATTAAGTAGACTGCCACCTATGTGGTAGTTCATGGGTACTGAGTTTTTACCAAAGGGGATGACAATGCACTTTTTATCATTGAGCTTGAGGCCATGACTCTGACACCAAGCATCTGTCTCAGTGAGGTCCTTCTGTAGGATGTCCACATCATTTGGGGACTCGACTATGGCTCCTAGTTTGCAGCCATCTGTGAACTTTGTTAGCCAAAGGCCTTCTGTGTTAGCTGTACTTCAGAGAAGTAGATACTAAACAGGAGAGGTCCCAGGACTGAACCCTGTGGTACTCCACTTGTCACTGGTTTGATGTCAGATTTGGAGTCTGCAACTTTTACAGTGTGGGTTCTGTCAGTGAGCCATTTGGCAACCTGTCTTGTGACATAGGAATTTATATCTAGTTTAGTGAGTTTAGCTATAATTCCAGAATGGGGGATGGTGTCAAAAGCCTTGGCGAGGTCAAGATAGGCTGTGTGAACCACCTTACCCTTGTCTACAGCTTTGGTGACTGCCTCAAAGAAGTCTGGTCCAGGTTAGGTGGCCAAAAAGTGTGGTATGAGTTATAGCCTGGTAATGCAGGGGTGGTCTCTGGAGCCTTGAACCAGGTTTCAGTCACTGCACAGATATCGATGTTCTCCATTTTAAGGAGTGCCTCGAGGGATTGCATGTTGAGATTTAGATTTCTAGCATTGAGTAGCATTACCCTCAGTTTTCTGCTTGCCTGTTCCTGTTATGGCGGTGAATTTGTCATTTGAACCTTGCCTAAAAAAGGCACTATAAGGGCAGCAAGGGCCTTAGCCAGGATCCGGAATCCCAGGGGTGACAGATGAGGCCATCTCTGGCAAAGCATTGTGGTCTGTTAACCATGTCGTCCCAGGCAGACAGATACTGGATCCCCTTAGAATGAAGCCAGAAGCTTAGCCAATTGTTGAAGTCAATCATTTTGTCCTTGTACTGCGATATCATTCTGGGTGATGGCAGGATACTACTCAGGGCTAGGGTCATACCTGCCTGGGCTACAAGATTGTAGAGCTCTTCCATGTCTCTTTTCATGTAGTCCAGGAAGGTACATCTCAGGTCATTCACACCAACATGTACAATGACAGAGTCATATTTGTACTTGTTGAGGAGTGACCTGAGTGCGTGGGTTATGTGGTGGATCTTGGCATCCGACAGGCAGGTGACAGTAACCTTCTCCTTGTTTAGCCTGGTGAGTGGGACATCAGTGTGCTTGACTATAGAGTCACCAATGACTAGTGTGTTGGGTACGTTGTTTTTCCTTATGGGCTGTGGTTGAGTGGCACACCGAGTCTGTGGGCTATGTGTCATTTGTGTTGTGTTGGGGGGTGGAGGTTGCTTGCGTTTCTGCTTTGGAGGTCTCTGTTGCTTGAGCAGATTATTATTGAAAGCCTCCACAAATGTTTTTGTGTTTCTATGTGTGGATTTTGGTGGTGTAGGTTGAATGGGACTATGTGATGAGTGTGGTGCACTGCAAGTGTTTACCTTCTCCTCTTGACTGTCAAGTTCAGTCTTGGTTGGAGAGAGCTTTACCTCCAGTTTGGTTAGATAACTGCATCTCTCACAGGTTGTAGTGTTGGTGGGAGGAGGAGAGGGTTGTCTGTGTACATGAGTTAATTGCTACATTGCCCCAAGATGCCCAGATTAATCAGATAGACAGGAGAGAACCCTGGGAGCTAACCTTTGGACATGCCTGAAGAAAAAACTATTTTCCTCTAAACAAGTGAGGAAAGTGAGTACAAGAGCTGTTTTTCTCTAAGCAAGTGAGGAAAGTCAGTACAAAAACTGTTTTCCTCTGGGTAATGAGGAATGTTGAGTGCTGTAGTAATTTGTAGCTCATTTAGTGCTTGCAAAAAGTTCTGAACAAGTGCTGAGAATGAATAAGCAAATTCAAGTGCTAAAACTAAGAATCTGTATCTGAACTAGACTAGTTACAGGAAAGAAATAAGTGGAAATGTGAGCTTTTAAATCAGAAAGTTGAAAGAGATGAAAAATTTGTCCAAACTGCCAATAACTACAATTTCTGGGCCAGAAACTACTCCTTATGTGGTAGGTAGGTTACCTAGTGCTTACCACTCTCATTGATAAGCTAGCAGGCTTCCCTCCAACACAGACAGGCTTGGGGGATTCAAAAGCTTACAAACAGTCCTGGATATAGCCAATCTGTATCTGAACTAGACTAGTTACAGGAAAAGCAGGAAACAAGCGTACATTGTTTTTTTGCTACAGTTAAGCAGAACACAGGGAGATTCTAGCAACGTTTTTTTTTTTAAAGGAAAGGGAAAGATGAGAAGCAGAAGATAATTTAAGGTTAAGAAACAAAGTCGTTTGGCCTTCTCAAATGTTCTCTCTTTATTAGCTAGAATGAGCTAATGACACTAGACTGGGAGGAGTGTTCCAGATCAAATTTACAGTAGGGGCGGGCAACTGCAAAGCCACCAAGTATAACAGCAACAAACCAACAGGGAGGGAGGGTGGGGAACAATACTAAAGCTACTGGCCTACACTCTTTTAGACAGTAAACACTACAGAAATGTTTATCACAGCAGAAGAACAGCAGTGAGTCACAAAATGAAAGTTTTAAACAGAGGAGCAAGGAGACTGTACAGAAGGCTTTTAGCTGCAAACAAATCAGTTATATATTACACTCCTTGGCAGGAAATCAGAACAAACAAATAGGTGCTTAACAAGTAGGGAAAATGTTCCCATAATACCTTTCACACAGTGAAACTAGCTAAAAAGCTTTACAAACAGTGTGACAGTAAAACCTATTTATC
Source organism: Protopterus annectens (assembly GCF_019279795.1). NCBI lineage: Eukaryota > Metazoa > Chordata > Ceratodontiformes > Protopteridae > Protopterus > Protopterus annectens. Next base: position 836,977,336 of record NC_056739.1, read on the forward strand.
AGGCCCTGTAAGGCAGACAATTTTAGTTTAAATGTGCAGATTAGTTAATAGCAATAAAATACAGTAAAAAGTATGCAGCAGGCAATAAAAAGAGCTATATATAAATTGCTAGAAGCAATAACTAGTAATAATAAGTCAAACAAAAAACAGAATACTTATTATTATATATCTCAGATCAGAGTTGTAGTCAATGCCCCTCCTCCTCTGAGCTCAGTGTGTGTATAGACAGAAATCCTCTCAAAGTTAGGGCTTAAATGCCAGAAGATACAACCTTAAACAACTTTTTAAAAAAAAGCTCAAAAGAACCGAGTGCCTACTCCAAGCCCTAGACCATCCAACCTCCACCAGCCAGCAGCCAATCAACACAATCCTGCCACGAAAGTAAAAAAAAGGCTTCTGCTAATTCAAGATGTCCTGGTTATGTGCTCAGAACAACCACTACAAAAACAAACAGGCCCAGAGACAGCAAATCTGAACTGGGACAACACTAAAGCTAATAGCCTACACTCTTTTAGACAGTAAACACTACATAAATGTTTATCACAGCAGAAGAACAGCAGTGAGCCACAAAATGAAAGTTTTAAACAGATAAAGTAACAAGGAGACTCTACAGAATGCTTTTAACTGCAAACAAATCAGTTATATGATACACTCCTTAGCAGGAAATCAGAACAAACAAATAGGTGCTTAACAAGTAGGGAAAATGTCCCCTTAATACCTTTCACACAGTGAAACTAGCTAAAAGCTTTACAAACAGTGTGACAGTAAAAACCTATTTATCAGGCCCTGTAAGGCAGACAGATTTTGTTTAACCATGCAGATTAGTTAATAGCAATAAAATACAGTAAAAAGTATGCAGCAGGCAATAAAAAGTGCTATATATAAATTGCTAGAAGCAATAACTAGTAATGAGCAAAAAAAGGATACTTATTGTTATATATCTCAGATCAGAGTTGTAGTCAATGCCCCTCCTCCACTCGTCTCAGTGTATATAGACAGACATCTTCTCAAAGTTAGGGCTTAAATACCAGAAGTGCTTTAGCAAAACACACACTGACAAATGGCCACACACATACGTTTGTATTCCAAGTTTTGCAAGTTGTGACTGAGAGTGTGAAGGGGGGACTTAGTAAACATGACAGAAAATGTAGAATTACAGTGGATTTTAAGGTTAGGAGCGTGTAGGGGAATGGTTCTGAATGACCACATACCCCAAAATCCAGTATTAAAGGCAAAGAAACATAGATAAATGTATTGTTCTGCTTTTTTGTGTTTTTATTTGGTACATTTTTTACATGCTGTTTTTAGATGCTGTTGCTTTAAAAGTAAATACCTTGTGGATCAGTTAGGATTCTGCATTGTCATGTTAATTGATACTAAACTTTAGTATAAAAAGAAGTTCATTTGCCTTACTTTTTTGTCTGATGAAGTGGTGGGGGAACACTGCAAAAGCACTAACTTTTAATAAAACCTGTGGATTTTACAACTGCTGAGCTTTGCCATTCTGCCATTTACTAGCTGTGGCTTTGCTTGGAATTTTGTTTGGGTCTGCTGCTGGAATACACTCACTGCCTTTGGGTTTTCTTGCTGCTTTAACAATAACTGTGAGTATGACAGAAGGTGAAGCTGTTTATGGTAGTGACAATGTTAATGGAGATGTTGTTCATATGCAAACTGAAATGGTGAGTCACAGGATATGTACCTTCATGACAATCTTAGAAAATCCTCTCCTTACTGGTGAGTTAGTATTAAATGTTAATGAAAATGAAGTTTCTGAAATAAATGATCATCAAATTAGAGATTTAAAATGTACTTTGGGAAATGACATATAAGTATAAAAGACTACAGTGTCAACATTTTCACCTTGAGGCATGTTTAAATATGAATGTTATACCTAGGGGCTTATGAGTCCTTAACATGCCTACTTATGGTGACATGTATCCTTCCTTGCTGGCTCAATGGCAACAGATTAATTTAAACATCAGTCGGCTTATTTCAAACTGTTAATAGACTTTTTTCAGCCTGTAGAACTTGAGCTGTATGACAAAATATCTCAACAGTAAAAAGATTTAATTAGTGCAGTGGGTGAAGCAGCAGCAGATATTTATTCCAATGACCTAATTGAAAAGGTTATGGGATATGAAAAATGATTGCTACAACAAAAATGGAAGAAAATGACAAGGGACATTAATGATTTATACAAACAACAACTTTTTACTTGGCCCAAGGTACAAACTCGCCAGGAACTTAGTGTAAAAAATTCTTGCATTTCTGAAGCTGAAGGGCTGAATAATCGGTGTGTAATGAATACAACACTGAATCAGGAAGTACTATCATCCAGTCACATTAGTCAGCAAGTGATGACAGACAAAGTCACCAATCCAGGTGATGGAGGTAAAATGACATCACCAGAGCCACAAACTTCTACATACTCCACCCCGGTAGGAGAGTGCCAAGGTTTGAGTAATGTAGTTTCGATATCAAAGACAGCGGGAATGGGTCCGGTTGTGAGGCATAAAATACTTCAGCCCCAACTGGAATCTTCGTCTTCTTTTTTTCCAGGACTACCCCTGCCATATCGCAGCACCAGAAGGAAGTCCCACAATTTAGACAACTACAGAGGGGGCCAGAAGAGGAAGGATCTGCCGTCATCCAACCAAACCAGAACCATCAAGAAAATGTGGGGGTTGGGACAAGGAGTTTAGTTTGGAACATTTCCAGCTACAGATTAACAGCAGCAGAAGAGTCACTGTTGACTAAAGGTTTGACGTTTGTCCCCACTGCTGGGGCTGACATTACATAACTGCTTGTTGAGTTTTGTCTCTTTGCATGTAATTTAGTATTAAAATTAAAGTTTGGTAATGATGGTGAAAACAATGAAGTTAAATTATTTAGAAAGCCTAGTACATTCATACTAGCATTGCCTCCTGCTGTTGAAGTTTTTTTTATTAGCCTGTGAAAATGATTTGTATGAGCTTTTTAGTCACAGGGAACTGAATAGGTACAGTAGCTCAGATAATTTAACTAAAAGTTTATAGGTTCATAGGTGGGTATTAGGCTATCTGCCCAAAGGCATTTATAAGCCTAGCCAGAATGTGTTGGCTTTCGCCGCCTCCTTAGATTAGTTCCATGTGCCTCTGTCCAGCAGAGCCACTGAAGTGATCCTTGAGGTAAACTTTATGTTTCCCATCCACTCGTCAAGGTTTCTTTTGAAGAGTGTTAGCAAGGAGCTCTGCCTAATGTAGATCGGGATCTTGTTCCAAAGCATGGGAAGTCTCTGGGACAGGAATCTATCCCTCCAGCACGTCCTATTTATTGTTGTGGGTGAGGTTTAGATCCCTAGAGCATGTGGCCCAAGGGGATAAGATTTTCTTTAGGTGGAGCATGTCAATCAATTCTGGTTTGGACATGGCCTTGTATCTCAGGCAGAGATCACCTCTGAGTAGGCAGTATGCAAGCGAGTACAACTGGTGTTTCTTCAGTCGAGCTGCATAGGGCATCTGTTTGAGGCCATTGATCCTCTTGGTGAGGTACTTCTGTGGTCTTTCCAGCTGTTGCAGGTGTCTTGTAACATGCATCCCAAATGGGGCATTGTATTCTAAGATGGGTCTGATGATTGATGAGTAGATGGGCACAATGACCTCTTTTGATCTGGATGCGAACCCTTTTGTGATTAGGTGGGCCACGTAGAAGGATTTTCTAACCACTTTGGCAATGTGATTATCAAAGGTGAGATTACTATCTACTTGGGTCCCCAGATCCTTTATTACATCTTCCATATTTAGGGGACTACCACCTATGTGGTAGTTTGTGGGTACTTTGTTTTTTCCAAAGGGGATGACTATGCACTTTTTGACATTTAGCTTAAGGCCATGATTTTGACACCAGGTATCTGTCTCAGTGAGACCCTTTTGGAGGATGTCTGTGTCAGCCGGAGAGTCAATTATAGCCCCTAGTTTGCAGTCATCTGTGAACTTAGTCAACCATAGTCCTCCTGTGCTTGCCTGTACCTCTAAGAAGTATATGCCAAACAGGAGGGGTCCTAGGACTGAGCCCTGGGGAACACCACTTGTAATCGATTTAGAGATGGACCTATCTCCTGCAACTCTCACCATGTGGGTTCTGTCCATGAGCCAGTTGGCAACCCATCTTGTGACATAGGGGTTTATATTCAGGCTGGTGAGCTTGTCTATAATACCAGAATGGAGAATGGTGACGAAAGCCTTAGTGAGGTCTAGGTAGACTGTGTGTACCACCTTTCCCTCATCTATAGCCTTGGTAACTGTCTCAAGGAAGTCCACCAGGTTTAGGAGGCATGATCTGCCCATAACAAAGGCAAACTGGGTAGGGTCCAGTGTTTGGAGGTTCCCAATGTCTCTGTTAATGAGTTCCATGATGATGCGCTCCATAGCCTTGCAGACCAAGCTAGTCAGGCTTATAGGGTGATAGTTCCTGGGGTTTGTTGTGGCTCCACCTTTGTGGAGCAGAATAACCGTTGCTGTGCGCCACTCTATGGGTACATAGCCTGTGGAGAGGCTGAGTTTGAACAGTGTGTTTAGGTGAGGGGTTAGTTTGTCTTTGAGCTCATGCAGGACGCAGCCTGGGACACCGTCCGGTCTCATTGATGCTGTGTTTTTGGCTTTGGAGAGGGCTGTTTTAACCTAAGTGCCTGTGATTTCAGAGACTCTACATTCTTCTGGTATGGTTATGTGCCTTTTGGGGGTGAGAGGAGGGTGAAGTTTGCGCTGAATCTGTCTGCCAGGATGTTGGCGATATTGGTCGGTTCAGTGTATGTTGTGCCATTCTGCACTAACTCCAAGCAGATCTGAGCATTGCCACTTAGATTCTTGACATAGCTAAAGAATGCCTTGTGGTTATCTTTGGAGTCCTTGGCAATTTTTCTTTCAAAGCTCACCTTGGATGATTTTATGAGGAATTGTAGTTTCTTGCTGATACTGATCAAGGATGTCTTCCCTTCTTGGGATTTTACTTCTTTCTGTACTAGTTTCTGCCTTCTATTGTATAGCTTGCTTATGGCAGGAGTCCACCAGACTGGTTTCCTTTTCTTGGAGGAGTGAGTCTTGGTTTTGCTTGGGATGGCATGATCCATGCATTCTTGTAGCTGCCCATAGAATGCATTAGTAAAGGATTTTGCAGATATCTTACATACTGATGAGAAGGTAAAAGAGCTGGTAGGCCAGTGGCCTATTTTCGTGCATAAAAACAAAAAGAACCTTAAACAATGTTTATGCTACCCTAGATTATATCATAGTTTAGGGGTAAGACAATAGGATACACATAAATGTCAGGATATGCATACTGTGATTATATTGATCAGTCTATGTATTTTAAGCATCCACAGACAGGCTATTTATGGAAACTTAGGGTTTCAGCAGACTGCAATACACAGAATGTTATTTATGCAGCACACTGTGTTTTGTGCTTCAAATTTTACATAGGTAATACTAACCGAAAACTGAAAGAGAGAATGCATGATCATTTGTATTATATGAGAAGAGGGAATGACTGTATTGCTTTAGCAAAACACACACTGACAAATGGCCACACATATATTTGTATTCCAAGTTTTGCAAGTTATGACTGAGAGAGTGTGTGTGGGGTGGCTTAGTAAACATGACAGAAAATGCAGAATTACAGTGGATTTTAAGGTTAGGAGTGCATAGGGGCATGTGTCTGAATGACCATGTAGCCCTAAAACCAGCATTAAAGCCAAAGAAAATTAGATAAACGTGTTAGTCTGCATTTTTGTGTTTTTACTTTGATACTTTTTTATGCACTGTTTTTAGATGCTATTGCTTTAAAAGTAAATGCCTTGTGGATCAGTTAGGATTCTGCATTGTCATGTTAATTGATACTAAAATTTAGTATAAAAGAAGTTCATTTGCTTTACTTTTTTGTCTGATGAAGTGGTGGTGAACACTGTGAAAGTGCTAACTTTTAATAAAACCTGTGGATTTTACAACTGCTGAGCCTTGCCTTTCTGCCTGTTACTAGCTGTGGTTTTGCTTGGAATTCTGTGGAGAATGTACAAATAGGGCTGAAAGAACTACAATAAGCAAAGAAAATAGATCTGAGCAACTGACAGGGCAGATTAATTTGAAGAAGAATATGATGAAGCTAAGGGAAAAAAGGTAGAATAGCTAAATATTTACTGGAGAGAGAGAGCTAAGGTAAGGAAAAGAAAAGTTGAACATTTTCACCAATTCAAACAAATGGAAACAGAAACATTAGATTAGTTTCAGTTAATGTTAATAGCATTAAAATGAGGTCAGGTATATATGCATGATATAGTGATGTTCATTTATGGACAGAATCCCATGATTATGAAAGTTAAACAAACACTTTTTTCCACCACAGCAGGCTGACAATTTGCCCCAGCCGCAGGTGGGTGCCTCTGATGTGGCCATTTGTTGTATCTCAGACCACTCATCTTTTACTCTGGATCTCTCTCTCTGGTGTAGCACTTACAGCCACTATGGACTACGGCTTAGATACTTCCTTTATACTGTTGAGATCTCCTGAGTGGGCAAGAGAGATGAAGCAGGGAAGGCTTCCCTGTTTTGTCCCAATGATGTTCCCATCCCTGAGGAAGTTGATGCTGCCATTAATAATACTAAAAAGAAACAGAAAATTTAATATGTATGTACGCCTCCTCAATTTTATTTAGACCCAAATAGTTTTCTGGGTCTGGCTTTGGGTTTAATTTAGTATATTGATTGCTCTTATAAAGAAGTTTCTGGTAAAACAAGGAGAGATACCTCTTCTCCTGAAAAGAGTCAAAATTTGAATCTGGACAGGAAGATGAAAAGGCATATGCAGGGTTTTCTCCTCAGATTTCTGATTCAAACTCAGAGGAGAGCACAGTTTCTGAATCTGCCTGTGGAGATTATCTTTTTCCAGAATATGCCCCAATAGGAGAACAATGAGGTTTCTCAGTCTTTCAGAAAATACTGTGAGTTGTTATAGAAGGAATTTTGAAAAGCTTCACCCATGTCACCAGTTCTGTCAGCTTTGGAGAATGTGTGAGTTACTGCCTGCAGTTGTTCTGATAGTCAGCCAACTGCCTCTAAAATGGCAGAGAGGATGTATAAAGTTCCTCAGTCTTTTAAGTTTTTATAAAGTCTTCCCAAACCTGACCCAGCAGCTATAGCTTTAGTTAATCTTACTGCTGTTAAACATTTATATAATACTAATCCTTCTCTTTCTAATAAGGATGGGAATATTACAGATAAGTATGGGGAAAAAGTCTATGGTTTTGCAACTTTGATATTCAGGATTTTATATTGTCAAGCTCATATGTTAAAGTTTGTTCTTTCTAATTGCAAAAAGTATGAGGAATGTTTGGTTTGTAGTTTCTTCTTGTGAGGAAAAATCTGCTTTAAATAATTGTTACTTCTGTTTCACAGGTCACTACTCATTGTTTGCAGTCTGCATATGACTCACTGTATACTTCTTCCAGGACTATGGCAACTCATACTGCTTTGAGGTTTGCCTGGCTTTATATCTCCCAACCTCTTAAATCAGGAAATCCGAGCAAAGCCATAAATAATGGGGGAATGAAAGCCCCAAAATAGGAACAATTTTTAAATATTGCTCTTGCAACTTTGAAAGTTGATAGAATTACAGGTTTTTCATTAGTGTAAATTTTCTGGAGTGTATGAAATCTGAAACTCAAAAGTCTACCATTATCTTCTGACTTCAGTCTTCAAAGATTTGCAAGAAAACCACAAATTTTATGAGGAATAGACCTAAAATATGAGGCAAAAATCTGAATATTCTGTAAAAATCTGGATAATTAAGAGGTATGACTGGATTCATTTTCATATCCTCCCAGATGATGTTAAAAATGAGATTTTAAATACTCCATTGGATAGATATTTAGCTTTTGGTACCTCCACTGCAGATGTGATCAAAACGTGTAATTCACAGATTCTTAGATTGTTACCAGGCTAACAACCCAGTGGTCTTTCTAAGCCTAGCCATGTTTTCCAGAAAGAATAATGATGCCCTGTATCCAAATAGGACATTGACAGCCAGACATTTATACCTCTTTCCATGTGCTTAAAGTGAGTAACAGATTAACTCCTGTTCTATAGGAGGGGCCACCTCTGAAACACATATATGTCTTTCCAGCATGTTCTGATTAAGTTGCAGGCAAAATTCAGGTCCCTAGACCTTGTATTTTTTGTACTTTTTGATTTAAGAATATGTAGGAGATTCATGATTGTGGGGTTTGAGGATGCCTTGTAAGCCAGGCATAGATCATCCCTGAGCAATCTCTAGGAGATTGAGCAGAGGGAAAGGGCTTTAATGCACTCTGCATAAGGCAGGTTTGTTATGCCTTGTATTCTTTTTGTACGTAACATCTTAGGTGGATCTAGTTTCTACATATGCCTGGTCAGGTACATACCAAAGGGAGCCTTGTACTCTACGATTGGTCTGATAAGGGCAGAGTACAGTAGGATAATGACTTCTTTGGACCTAGATGCCATGCCCCTACTTATACGTTTTACAACATAAAAGGATTTCCTCACTGCTGTGGCCACGTGGGGGGCGAAGGTAAGGCTACTGTCTATGTGCGAACCCAGATCTCTGACCACTGGGTCGACTAGTAGGGGTGTATTATCAACATGGTAATGAGCCAGAATGGTTGACTTTCTAAATGGAACATTTGGGCATTTCTTAGCATTGAGTTTAAGACCATGACTTTGGCACCATTCATTAGTCTGAGATAGAACTTCTTGAAGAATGCTAGTGTCTGCAGCGGAGATGATGATAACCCCCACCCTGCAATCATCAACAAACTTAGTCAGCCATAAACCTTCAGCATTTGCTTCCATTTCAGAGAAATTAATCCAAAATGGAGTGGGCCCAGTATGAAACCCTAGGGGACTCCGCTAGTAACTGGTCTCTTGGTGGAGGTGGCGTCACCTATGTTGACCTCCTCGGTCCTCTCAGTGAACCAGTTGGCTATCCAGCAGGTTATAAAAGGGTTTATGCCTAAATTAGTGAGTTTGTCTATAATGCCTGAGTAGTGTATTGTATCAAAAGCCATGATCAGGTTGAGGTAAGCTTTATGCAGGCTTATCTTCATCCATTGCTTTTTTGACCCTCTCAAAAAAGTCCACCAGATTTAATAGGCATGACCTCCCTTTAACAAAGCTGAACTGTGATGGGTTTAGCATTTGCTGGTTACCTATTTCCTCACTTATCATATCTATGATGATTCTTTCCATGGCCTTTCATATGAGGCTGGTTAGACTTATGAGCCTGTAGTAAACTGGATCAGTGGTTGGACCTCTGTGCAGAGGAATGACTGTAGCCATCTTCCATTCCTTAGGCACAAAACCTGACTGAAGGCTGCAGTTAAAAAGTGATTCAAGTGGACAAGAGAGGTCATACTTCATGCTGTTTATTACACATCCTGGGATGTTATCAGGGCCCATCGATGCAGTGTTTTTGGCCATGAAAAGTGCATTGATGGTCTGTTCCCTAGTAATGGTTGGGGGGATTGTGGTATGCAGTATTTCCTGTGGACTATTGGGGGGAGTGAGGGAAGAATTTGACTGAACCTGTCAACCAAAAGTTTGGCAATGACTTCCAGGTCAGTGTGGGTGATCCCATTTATAATAAGTTTAGTGCATTGCTGTGTATTTCCCCTGAGGTTATGGACATAGCTGGAGAATGCTTTGTGGTTATCCTTTGACTGAGAAGCTATTTTGTCTTCAAATTTAGCCTTTGAAGTATTATTAATTAACCCCTCTTAGCTGCCTGTTAAAATTGGTCAGGGGGCTTTTAGTATGTATGGCTTTGTTCCTCCTACCCTTGGCCAAATTTTTTATTCATTTTGTTGTGTAACCAGTTGATATTGTGATTCTACATGGGTGGCTTGCCTTTTGAATTTGACTTATTCTTAATACAAGTACAGACAGATCACTCTATCCAGCTATCAGTATGGCTGTACAGAGATTTTGTAAATAGCTCAGCATATGCCATGGTGTTTACTAGGTTTGAGGGTGTTTGGCATTTAGCCAAGGTGTTGCTTAGTAGAGAGAGGTTAGTCTTGGAATAGTTTTTCATAGGTTCATAGGTTCATAGGTTCATACTAGGCTATCTGCCCAAGGGCATTTACAAGCCTAGCCCCATCGTTTTGTGCTTTCGCCCACCTTTAGTATGGGGAACTATACCCATTATTTTGCTGTGCCTCTGTCGAGCAGTGACACTGAGGTAATCCCTGGGGTATATCTGCGATCTCCCATCCATTGGTCAAGATTTCTCTTGAACAAGGCCAGCGAGGTGCTCTGCTCGTTCCACAGCATAGGGAGTCTTTGGGTGATGAATCTATCCCTCCAGCACGTCCTATTAATAGCCGTGTCGGAGGTTTAAGTCTCCGCCCTTGTGGCTCTGATGGATCTAGATTTTGAGGTGAAGCATATTCATCAAATCTGGGTTTGACATGGCCTTGTATGTTAGGCAAAGGTCACCTCTGAGCAAGCAGTAGCGACTGAATAGAGCTGGAGTTCTTTCAGTCGGGCAGCATAGGACAGATTTTTGAGACCCTTTATCCTTTTGGTGAGGAACTTTGCCTGGCCTCCAGCTGCTGCAAGTGTCGGGTCAGATACATTCCGAATGGGGCATTGTACTCAATCATTGGTCTGATGAGTGATGAGTAAAGGGAGACTATGACCTCCCTTGATCTAGATGAGAATCCCTTCATGATAAGGTGGGCAATGTAGAAGGTCTTCCTAACTACTTTAGCTACATGGGTGTCGAATGACAGACTACTATCAACCTGGGTCCCCAGGTCCCTGATAACTTCTTCTGTGCTCAGTGGATTGCCACCTATTTGGTAGCTAGGGGTAACCTTGTTTTTCCCAAAGGGTATGACTATGCATTTTTGGCATTTAACTTTAGGCCGTGGCTCTGGCACCAGTTATCCATTTCTGTGAGACCCTTCTGAAGGATATCTGTGTCAGATGTGTTTTCTACTATGGCGCCCAGTTTGCAGTCATCTGCAAACTTTGTCAGCCATAACCCTCCTGTGTTTGCTTGTACTTCGAAAAGTAGATGCCAAACAAGAGTGGGCCCAGGACTGAGCCCCTGTGAGACACCACTTGTGACAGGGTTTGAGTCTGACATGGCGCCAGCAACTCTGACCCTGTGGGTTCTGTCACTCAGCCAGTTTGCAACCCATCTTGTGATGTATGGGTTAACATTTAAGCTGATGAGTTTTTCAATGATACCCGAGTGGCGTATTGTATCGAGGCCCTTAGCCAGCTCGGGGTGGGCTGTATGGACTGCCTTTCCCTCATCAATGGCTTTGGTGACTGTTTCAAAAAAGTCAACCAAGTTTAAAAGGCAAGATCCGCCTTTGACAAAGCCAAACTGGGTTGGATCCAAAGTCTGCAAATTCCTATGTCTTTATTTATGAGGTCCATTATGATCCTCTCCATGGCTTTGCAGATAAGGCTTGTCAAGCTAATGGGCCAGTAATTTCAGGTCAGTGGAGGGAGGCACTTTGTGAAGTGGGACCACAGTTGCAGTGCGCCACTCCTGGGTACGTATCCAGAGGTAAGACTTTGATTAAACAGCTGTCCTAGCTGTGGGTTTAATTCCTCATTGAGTTCATGGAGCACACAGCCGGGGACACCATCAGGTCCCATGGATGCTGTTTTTGCTTTGGAGAGAGCAGTTCTCACTTGGGCGCTGGAGATGTTTTGGGGCTGCAATCGTTTGGTATAGATATCTCTCCTTTTGGGGGAGGGGAGAAGTTTGCACTGAACCTGTCAGCCAGTATGTTGGCAATGTCTGTAGGATCAGTAATCTTCACATCATTTTGAACTAGTTCTGAGCATATCTGGGAGTTTCCTCCTAGGTTTCTAACATAGCTAAAGAAGGCCTTATGATTGTCTTTTGAGTCTTTAGCTATTTTTCTCTCGAAATTTGCTTTGGATGATTTGATGAGAGCTCTTAGTTTTTACTTATAGTGATCAAGGGTGTCTTACCTTTTAAGGATTTTGCTCTATCTTGTAGTAGCTTCCTCCTTTTGTTGTAGAGTTTGTTTATGGCTGGGGTCCACCAGACTGGGCCCTTGCCTTTGGTACAAAGAGTCTTTGTTTTGCTTGGGATTGCCTTATCCATGCAGTCCTGCAGGTGCTGGTAGAAGGCATTTGTAAGTGATTCAGCGGCTTGAGTACTGTTTTCTGCCGCTCGGGGCCTTAAAGGAGACCACCCTAGTCTTTACAAGTGTGAAGTCGGCTTTTGAGAGGATCTTTACTGCGGTCTTTACTAATTCAGGTGCGGCTGGGATGTGGACCTCCAGCGAGATTAGTTTGTGATCTGATCTCACCAGTGAGGGTATATGTTGAACATTGTGTTCCCATGTTTGTGATGATGAGATCAAGTATGTTATCTCCTCTTGTGGGGATGGTGACTAGTTGTTCCATGGCATTTGAGTTTATGAATTCCAGGACCTTTTGGGCTAGGGTGCTTGGGCTTGAGTAGTGTTCCCAGTCTATATTAGGGTAATTGAAGTCACCTAGTATGATGGTGTTTGGTGATACATTTATCCCCTAGTGTGTTTCAGGAAGGCCATGTGAGGTTCCTGAGTTTGTGAGGGTGGCCTGTAACATGCTACAATTTGCAGAGCAGTCTTGCCTACGGTTAATTGCACCTGGATGGTCTCCGATGCATCGTGCGTTGCCACCAGTCTTGAGGTGTGGGTGTCCTTGATGAATATGGATACCCCCCCCTCCTTTCTTGGTATTGTCCGGATTTTGGGGCCGGAACGCATGATATGATTTTAAAAGGTTTTTGATTTCACTAGATCCCCGACTATAAGTTTTATTTCAAGTAATACTGCCTTATGGTCAGATCTGACAAGTGATGACATTACAGTGAGTGAGGAACATCCCCCCATGTTCGTGAGTACAAGGTCAAGGATGTTTGTAACCCTGGTAGGAGAATGGGCAAGTTGTTCCATGATGCTGGTATTAACAAAGTTTAGGAATCACTGAGCTTGCGCATTAGAGGTGGTGTAGGATTTCCAATCTATAGAGGGGTAGTTGAGGTTCCCATGGATATTGTATTGGGTTGAGTGTTGAGGGACTCCAGTGCATTGAGATAGGTAGTGTGGGTTTCCTAGGACACAGAGGGGGACCTGTAGATTGCAGGAATATAGTATGAGACCCTGTTTATGGTGACTTGTACATATATGAGTTTCAGTGGGTCATACACTTTAACTAGTCTGGATGTGAGGTTGTTTTTAACAGAGACTGAGACTCTTCCACCTTTAGTTCCCTCCTGTGCAGTAGCTGGTCCAAAGGTGTGAAAGGATTTATAAACTTGCATTGCTGGGTTACTCTCTGCAACTTTAAACCATGTCTCCATTACTGCACAGATGCACTCTCCAGGGAGAAGAAGGCTTGCAGAGAGTGGAATTTCTTGTTAAGGCTTCTAGCACTGAGCAGTACCACCTTCAGATATCCTTCATAGGTTCAATTAAGTCACTTAAGTCAATAGGTTTATCAGTTTGGCATTGTCTATAAAAGGCACTATGGGGATGGAAAAGGTCTTTGTCAATATCTGAAAGCCTAGAGGGGATAATTGCAAACCATCCCTGGCAATGCAGTGTGGTCTGTCAACCATGTCATCTCAGGCCGTCAAATATTGTACCTCTGGACTGACACCAGAAACTAAGCCAATTGTTAAAATCAATTATTTTCTATTGGTAATGTAACATCATCCTTGGAGAAGGTACTACACTGCTCAGTACTAGGCTCATACCTGCCTGAGATATATAATCAGCAAGCTTGATCATGTCGCACTTCATATAGACAAGGGAGGTACATGTCTCAGGTCATTAACACACACATGGACTATCAGTCATACTGGTACCTGTACCTCAGTGACCTTAGTGCTTGTATGACTTGACAGATCCTAGCCTGGGAAAGGCAGCTAACCGTGACTCTCTCCTTACTCAGTCTGGTAAGGGGGACATAGATGTGCCTTACTCTAGAATGACCAGAACATTTGGCTGTGCACTGGTTTGCCTTAAGGACTTAGCAGTAGAGGCATTGGATGCATTGTTACTATGTGTAGCTGTTGGTGGTGTTTTAACGGAGTGTTTACATGATAGCTGAGGATCCTTTCTTTGATTGCACTGTGCGGAAGGTCTTAGTGTTTTAGGAAGGTTACCTGTAAGTGCCTCAGCATAAGTAGTTTTATGTGCAGTAGGCATGGTGCAAGTTTTACTGACAATCTCTGTAGGATTAGTTTGGTTGTATGAGAGAATATTACCTCCAGCATTAAAGTGTATTTATACCTCTTGCATACTTTATCTGTTTTATTAAGAATAAGTTGGTTGTCTGTGTACATGAGGCAATTGCTACAGTGCCTCAGAATACCCACCTCATCGAGACTGGCCACAGAGAAAGTCAGGAAGTGCATATCCCTGGCTACTGATCTACTAGGGAGGAATGAGGGAAATTTAAATATTGAGTAAAAGGTCAATAAGATAAGAAACTTGATGAGCAACTTCAGCTGTGTGCAAACTGGATGCTCTATTATGTAAAAAAAATATCTATCTAGACAGTAATGCCACAAGAGAGTAGATCACACAATCTTTCTAATGTAAAATAACTGGTTTGGATCCAAAGTGCTTAAACCAGAACAAAGACACTTAGAATAACAGGCACAATAAACCTTCACCAGCAATGTTCAGTCCAGAAGGATGGAGGCTACCCTCTCCTCTCACAAGAGTGTAGACCACAAACCTTCTTAATGTAAAATAACTGGTTTGGAGGCTAAGTGCTTAAACCAGAACTAAGACAACTTTAGAATAAAAGACACAATAAGCCTTCAACCAGCAATTCCAAACTCAGAAGGGTGTAAGCTACCTCTCCTGCCACAAGAGTATAAACCACAAACATTCCTTATGTAAGATAGCTAGTTTGAAGCCCATGTGCTTAAATCAAAACTAAGAAGTGTAGAATAACAGTTACAATGTAATCAGGCTGCTAACAAACAGTAATAAATGCAGCAGATTAAGTGCAACTGAACACGTTGAATGTGCAGCAAAAAGCTAAATAAGTAAGAAGAAGCACAAGTACAATAAAAGCATCTGAAAAAAGTGTGATTTTTTTTTAAGAAAGTGGGAAGGGAGGAAACAGAAAATAATTCAAGTTTAAGAGACTAAGAGCAATGGCCTTCCCAGTGGTACCTCTCAGTGCTCAGTAGAATTAGATGATGAGATGGGACTGGGAGAAGTTTCCAAAATTAAACTTATAGTAGGGGGGGCAACTCAAAAGCCACCAAGGGGTAAGTTGATGAATGGAAACTCCAAGATTTTTCAGCCCTCCTTTTACAACATTTCTAAGGGATTCTTTACCACCTCATACAGTCTTGGCAAAAAACAAAATAAATAATCTCAACAAAATGCAGGTAAACAGAGATTCGTCTGCCTCCCTGTTCCAAAGCAGTCAGTCAACAAGAACTGTTATTCTAAAGACATGCTTCTGGAGCATTTCTCCCCGGGCCTCCGCTGAAAACAAGATCTGTGGAACCTAGTCGGACTTTCCCAGTCAACAAATGTTAAATAAAAAAAAATAAAAATCACTGCTGCCTCGGACTTTGCCTAGAGAGTAGCTTCAGAAGGGATTAAAAATACAAGGTGTGTGGGAAACCAAAGCCAGACACAAATATATTAATATAAAAGATATGCTTGCCTTGATGAAGGTAATCAACTCTCTGAATCATCTTTAGCCCCAGGGACTTTTACAGGTTGTTGCAGGCAATGCCTGTGTCATGTGATACATGAACAAGCAAGGGGGAATAAGGTCTACCTTCTTTGAAGACTAGCCATGTTAGCTTGGGCTATAGCTTCACTGCATAATTTCACTCTACAGGCATCCTACACCCTGTCAGAGCAAACTCATGTGGCAAACAAGTTGAGCAGGACAAGGGCAGGCCACTATGAATGAAAACTAGATCAGGGATTCTTGCACAATTTGATCAATATGTGTGGAGTGTCTCACATAGGCCTATTTGCCTCTTCTTCTGATCAATCAGCTGTCAAGATTGTGCACTAGGACTCCATGCAGGAAGGCCTGGAACATATATTCCTTTTTTCCTTGGCCAGGAATGTTCCTGTATGCATTTCCCCACTTTATACTAATATCCAGGGTACTTCTGAAGATTCAGAAGGAATCCCCCCAAGATCATTGAGGTGACTCCTTTCTGGTCCAGGCAACAATGGTTCTCCTTTCTTTTGGAAAAGGCCAGGATCAATTACCACAAGCTTCCTCACAAACTAGATCTACTCACACAGGAACAGGGGTGTTTGATACACCCTGACATCAGTCAACTTCAACTGAGTCCTTGGATAATATGGTCTTAATTCCCTTTTAGCACCTATTTACTGAGGATGAGCAGCAGGTACTAACAGAGGCAATAAAGTCTGCTACTAGAAAATCAGATATTAGGAAATGAAAAAAGGTTTTCTAGTTGGTGCCAACAACATAATCAGCACCCATTCAGGACTAGTTGTTCTCTGGTTCTACAATATTTGTGTGTGTTACTATGTTATGGCCTTTCTTACTCCTCTATCAAGGTTAATTTATCGGCCATTTCAGCATATCTGCCCATGGATCAAATTCTTTCAAAGCATTCTCATGTCAAAATGTTTTTGAAAGGGGCTTTGAATAAGAGGCCTCTAAGAAAACCAGTGACCCATCCTTGGGATCTTAATTTTGTGTTAAAAAAGATAACACTTGCTCCCTTTGAACCAGCTAACCTGACTGACTTGGGGTTCTTAGTATGGAAAACAGTTTTACTGATTGCTCTTAACTTTTGCAAGAAGGGTATCTGAGTTGCAAGTTCATATGGTGAGTCAGCCCTATCTTATTAACCACAGACATGGGGTTCTTTGAAAACTAATCATTTTATGTTTAAAGTAGTATCTGAGTTTACCTTAAGCCCAACTCTCCATCTCTCTGTTTTCTTACCTGAATCTAAAAATGAGGGAGTAAGATTGCTCCATACTTTGTATGCCCACAGAGAACTGTCTTGACAGAACTAAATCTTTCAGATCTTTGGCTCTATTATTCATTTCTTGTGAAGGAAAGAAGAGAGACTATTTCCAAATGGTCGTCTAAGGCTTTTCCTTTTGTTATACTCACGTAACAAAACTATTCTAAGCAGGGTCAAGACCCTTTCTACCAGGGTCTTGACTTCATTTATGGCCTTTTTTTGAAAGGGCTGGATTCTAGAAGTATTCTAGAAGCTACCACTTGGTCCTCTGTACTTTATTTTACAAAGCATATAAGCTTGATTCCTTCTCTAGATCTAGATCAGGCTTTGCTAGGACCATATTTAGGAGGCTCCTGGACTCTTCTCCTTCCACTTCACAAATGTAGTTAGCGTAATCTACCCATATTGCTAAGGCTACTGCAGAAGTGATCAATATGACAAGCATAGTACAGCTGTGTAAGTAAACTTACTTTAACGGTAGCTAATCCTTCCCTCCACCCCCTTGTTTTCTGATGTTTTGTTTATACCAGGGTGTGGACATTTATTTTTTTGTTATTCCTACCTTTGTCCTTTCAGGGCTCCCCCCCCCTCTCTCTTGGTGTAAAAGCGCAGAAGGGCTGGGCCCCCAAACCTATGTTTTTAGTTAGCACATCTCAAGGTGACTGATGGCTTGGTCATGTAGAAGGTGCCCTGAAACTTTGGGTATAACCTGTATAGCTAAGGCTGCTGCAGCACTGATCATTCCAACATCTACTGTTATGGTAAGTTTATTCACACAACTGTACTTCCCATGTCCCATATTTTTGATTTTTACTCAACATTACTAGTAAAATGTTTTCCCTTTGCTGATAACTGATGTCCATCAAGCCAAAATGTATGCCTAATATACAACAAATATCACTGGAGAGAGAAATCTTCTGTCTCTCTTTGAAATCTAGATCTAATACTCTTTTAATAATGAATATATATTTGTAAGAATTGTAATACTTATTTTATCATGTCATTTCATTATTAAGATCAAAAATGCTCATTTACATCTGTATAAGATATGTCATCTGCGTATATCAGTAATGGTAGAAAATTTAAGCACATTGTAGACATCTGAATGCTCATTTGATGCACCAATGTATCAAGTGTATGCCACATAAAGGCATATTTAATGGACACTCTTTTTGTATACCTCTCTCTATATGCAGTAATCTATCTATAACACCATTAATACAAGGTTTTGCATAAGAATTTTCATAAACATTTTAATCTAACTCCCTGGGATTGTCTAACACCTAAAGATGATAAGATTAATTGCGCACAAGAAACAGAATAATGTCCAATGCAGAATCTACACAGTAACCCAAGTTGTTCATTATTATTTATGCTTCTCATGTACTCTTTTACAGCCCACAGTATTTCTAATACATTCAAGTTACCAGTTAGTCCCTATATTTCTTCTTTTGATCCCACCTTCTTATGTTTTAAATTATAAAGCCAGAATGCTAACCATTTATCATTGTATTCCCATACCTTCCCCCTTTATACCACTTTTTTCTTTTTGGGTTTCGCCACTTTTTTAAACATTGTTTGATTTAACTTTAAAACAGATTTTATAACATACTTTTCAACAGCAATGCTGTCTACCTCAGGTTGAGTGGTGTCATGTTAACAATTTTTTTCCTTTAAAGGTGCTAAATCAAGAGTTTTATTTACATTTGCATTTTTTACTACATTACATTATTGGGTAGTGCAGTGGTACAGTGGTTAACATTGCCTCACAGCAAGAGGTTCTCTGGTTCAATTCTCAGCTGGGGTGCCTTCTGTGCGGAGTCTGCATGTCCTCCCTGCATTCGTGTGGGTTTCCTCTGGGTACTCCAGTTTCCTCCCACATTCCAAAGACATGCGTCTAGAGCATTTCTCCCAAGGTCTCTGCTAAAAATAGGCTCTGTCCTAGTTGGACTTTCCCAGTCAACAAATGTTTAAATAAATAAAATTATTTTTAGGGCAGTTAACTAAAACAAAAGTTCATTGTTGCCATTTGATGCACATTTGTTTTCATAGTTAGCGCTATTATGATACTATTGCCCACCCTGTGTGGAGAATAAATCAGGACAGTTGCATCTAAAATGTGCCATTTTACACACACGCATACACACAGACACACACACTTACACACACACACACACACACACACACACACACACACACACACACACACACACACACACACACACACACACAATTAAGTTGACCAGTATATCAGGCAACAAATCTTTTTTTGTTGTTGTTTTTTTTTACTTGATTATTATCATGTTTTAAATGCCCATTAGCCACTAATAAGTCCATAATACCTAACAATCCCAAGTCCACAATCCCATTCCAACTTTAATTTTCCACAATTTGTTACATCACAGTACTGACTTAATTTCTTTCATTTATCTTCTTCTTCCAACAAAAAGGACCCATGCAACTAAATTTGTATTTTTCTTCTCTTACTTACTGACAAATCATAATACTGGACCTGCAACCAAGGAGTAGTGCTTTATTGCTTTTCACACTCAGCTAATATGTGCTAGAAAACATATTCAGTTTTTAAGTTTAAGCCATAAATATATTTCCCAGTAAAATGTGTCATAGCTCCTACCTATGTTATATTAATTCCAAGTGGATAAATAGCTTCTTTCCAAAAACAATACTTATCCATAGTGGTCCTCACTGCAACAAAATGAAAATAAAGTAAGAATAAATATTGTTATAGTGTCAGTAACTTGATCAAAATCCAAAGACATTACTCTCTACAACTTCATCAGGAATTTACATTCTGTTTCGATTGGCTTTATCACTTCCTGTTGTGGAGAAGAGCAAAAATGGCTGCACTGTTATTTCTGCAGTTTTATTTTTGTACTGTTCTCAATATTATCAAGTACAGAAGTGGAAGAGGTATTACAGAAGGATTTTTTAACAGAATTATCAGCTTCAATTTTTTCAGCGATTACTGACCATCATTTCTAAATGCATTCAAGATCTGCAGTTTTTCACTCCATTATCAGAAATTGCTGAGAACTTAATCCATGTGATTTTATGCCATTGTTACCACAAAGTCAGTCTCTTGCTCCACATCTCTCACTCTTTTAGCCCTACTGCCTTTCCATGTAGTTACCAAGACCCCTCAAAGGGGTGTATTATTAACATGTGCATTTGATTTAAGTCATATAAAAACTTTAAATCAATTATTTACACACTCATTTTTTTACATCCATACTTAAAATTATTTTCAAGGTTATCAACATAAAAGAGCTTAACTAAACAGTTATATTTCTATCATTATTTTTGCTTTTATATTTATACTTTATTCCCACACTCTTTCTTCCACAACCATATTTTTATTTCAGCAAATACATTATCCTCGTCCATTATCCTGTTATATAACAGATTTTCACATTTTCCCATCCACGGCAGCTACATTGTCACAAGAAGTACTTTAGCCCATTTATCAGTATCCACATTTCTTTACTTCATCATAATGCCCATGTAATATAATATTATTATTTATTTATACATTTAAACTCTTCCCATCTATATTAATTTTTAAAAATTTCCCAAAATTCTTTATTCATTTTCAGTCCAAAAAACAATGTTCTGTTGCTTCTTCTTCACTACAGCCAATACATTTTATTTCTTCCATCACCTTATATTTCATATAGCATTCTCCACAAAAAATCCCCTACTTCACAAAATATTTAAAATCTTTTTATTCTGTCTTTTATTTCCTTTTTTCATCTTCTTTTAATTCCTTCTATGGGTACTCTGTTTTTTTAAATCATATTATACCAATCTTTTATTTTTCCATAAACCTCACTTACTTTTAACTTCTATATTTTTTTATATTATTTGCCTTTCATCCTGTCCCTTTTTCCTTTTTGTTTATTTTTCTTCCCACATATGTTTATATTTTAAATATAGCATTTTATCTATAATTTCCTTTTACCTTACGTTTACCCTTCTCAATACCCAAAATAAATGAATTGATACTAAATGTGCCATTTGATTTTTTAATTCAAACCACCTTCTTTTTTCATTTTACATTATCCCTCTTCCCACCAGAGTCAGGCTTGGGCCCCAAATGAAGCTAAAAATCTTTTAAGAATTATTTTTCCATTTCAGTGACAAGCATATATCTTCCCCATAATATATTATTTTTCCTATTACATACACATTCAGCATATACGTTTTTTTTTAAATAAGTAAAATCTTTTCCACCAAGTTAACAATTTTTTTTATTTGTTTCAGTATCTCTTTCCATTGACTTAATAGGCTTTTACACAAAACATCACTCCCAAAATCTTTACTTCCTTTCTTGTGAAATATTTTCTATTTATTTTTTATCCCATCAAATCCTGAATATTTCATTGTGACTGCAGACCAGCTTTTTAACAGCTTTTCTATCCTTATTACAACCTCTGTTTTTATTAGAGCAAAATCATTTGTATATGTCATACATATTGGTACTGTAATATTTCCTTCCATCTCAAATCCTCCTCTTTCCCTTATTTTATACATGTCTGTAGTATTGCATTCGTTACTATTACAAATTAGCACATACTCATTTGGCACCCCTGTTTCACTCCTCTCTGTTTTTCCCATCTATCCATTTATTATAATGTGCACCCATTAATTTTCATAGCATTTCTTGATTACTTTAATATTTTTCTTCTATTCCGCATTGCTTCACAGCTCACATTATCAAATGTTTTAGTTATGTCACATGGTATCAGTCTTTCTTCTTTTTTCTTTCAGTATCATCTCTACTTTTTCTTTCACTATATTTAACAATTTTTTTACATATCTTCTAGTGTATACCATAAATCCATTCTCCTACTACCTCATCTAATACCTTATCCACTCTTTTGCAGTATTTAAACAATTATACAATAATGTTGCATTGCCATTCTAAAATGTGCACGCTGGTTGGTCAGCTCAATCTGTATGTCTTTTGTAAATCAAGCATATACGAATAGAAAAAAGTATGGCTGCTGAAGTACCATTGAGCAGCCAGACTTTTCTATTGGGAAATGCTTAGAGGACACAGCCAAATACAAGAAAAATCAGGTACTTTCTGCAAAACTAAAGAGAGAGAAATGTATCTGACTTTCCTTGTATTTCTGCACTGTCCCTACTAAACTCTCAGCAGACTCTTGCACCTCTCAACTGTCTGGATTTTCACAGAATGTTCAGATGTTTGCCTCATAGTTTTATTCTGTTCCTCATAAAAATTATTTTTGTCTGGCAAGCCACTGTGGATTGAAGTCATTAAACACGTATATTTCAAGTTCAGACTTCATATCAAAAATGCAAACTAACACAAAACTTACTCCAGAAGCTTTTTAAGCTTATAAGAACAATATTTAAAATTTGCCCCAGTCTTTGGATCTTTGTCACCCAATTATGATGGGCTAGCTGCAGGTTTCTTGCACTTTGCAAAAAAAAAAAAAAAAAAACAGCAACAGAGATTCTCTTTTCTCTGAACTACACTGGTGTACTGTACAAGACTGGGAACATAACTCCCATATGCATGCACTGTACATTAGCAAACAATAAAAACTGCAAAGGAACACTATTGTGCTATTATACAAAGACATTATTTAAGAATGGTAAGAAATTTCTTTCTTAAATAATATCATTGTATAATAGCAAAACCCTGTCACTGGGTGTGGGTATCACAGGATTAACCCGTGGTTGGCTTTGTTTAATCATGCAAGCTTCACCCTTGTGATTAAAGCACACTACCCATGGGTTAATCCTGTTTTACCCATACCCAGTTATGGGGTTATTGCTAAAATATTTTTAGTCAGTATTCCCTAGCGTTATGGGCCTGCATTTTTATATCTTTTTTTTTCATTCTTTTTCCATATACATTTTGTAACTTCATCACATACATCCTCTTCCATTATACCTTCTTTCATCCATTTATTTAATATTTTTTAAAAACACTTTTCTTTCTTCTTATTTCCTTATGATACTCATAAATATTACCATCTAATCCAGCTGCTGATTCATTATTACTTTCTTTTGTCACATTATCTATTTCTACAATTGTGTTATTCTTTTCCTAAATAAGAGGAAACCTCCTCTTTCTTTCCTTTCAGAAAAAAATGCCTACATAACATAATTTTCCCTTTTCTCTATTATCTTATACATTTATTTTTCAGTTTCCCTTATTTTGTCAAATCCTTGTTCTAGTTCTATATCTGTCTCATTCTTCTTTAACATTTCTTTATATTCCATCGTATTTCTTTTTTGTTTTTCTTTACACTTCTAAATACATGTGTGTGTGTGCATGTGTGTGTGTATACTACTATTG
Source organism: Protopterus annectens (assembly GCF_019279795.1). Classification (NCBI taxonomy): domain Eukaryota; kingdom Metazoa; phylum Chordata; order Ceratodontiformes; family Protopteridae; genus Protopterus; species Protopterus annectens. Next base: position 837,000,737 of record NC_056739.1, read on the forward strand.
TTAACTCTAAAATTCTCAATTCTTCATAATTCTTCACTTTTTATGAAAAAAAAATCTTATTTTTCTTTTCCTTCTCCTAAGTTTCCCAACAACTGATTTTTCACTAACTTGTTCTTGTTCTTCTCCTGTCTCCATTTTTCCCTCTTCTTCTACTTCACTTTCTAAAATTGCAAATTTGTTCTCTTCTTGTATATTAATAACCTTCCTTTAAACTATTACTTCATCTCTAAGTACCTCATTATTTAATCTTTCTTGAATATCCCCTTCCCTGAAACATTTCTCTTTCATCATCTGCTGTAGTAATATTTTCTATTTATCTTTCTCCAGAGCATTCCACTTTATCTACTCTTACCTTTTTTTAAAAGGAACACTCATTGCAGAAGTGTCCAAATTCTTTACATTTTTTACAAAAAGGCTTACAGATTTTTTTTATTTATTTTGTTTTTTGTTTCTTATATATATATAATTAATAAATTAATGCTGTTATGTCTTTAATGTTAAATACTAGTGGCAGAATAATACTATCCTTAATGTCATACCTCTTCTTACTGCCAACACTTTAACTTTTTATTCTTATTGCTAGTCATTTCTTTCTGTCTGTTGAGAATTGCAGCTGTTTGTCCCCTCTCAGTTTCTTCTTCCATTCTTCCTTGCCTTGTTGCATCTGCATAACCTCTTTCTACTATTTACAGGTTTTTAAATATTTTTATACATAATTTCTGAGTCTGACCACATGGGGTTTAGCATCTTGAAGTGATCTTGATTGTTTAGTCTGCTTCTAGGTATCCCACAATACAGTTCTTGTATGTAAAACAATGACATCATGCAGGCCTTTTTCTTCCTAAAGGTCCTGTCACTGCATTGATTTTCTATGCATATACTGCTGTCTTTCAGTAAATTCATTTTAAGTAACATTTCATGCCATTCAATGACTACTTAAAGCACAAACAGTGCAAATGCCACAGAACAGACTTTCAAAGTGCTTTTTACTGTTGCTTCTTTTTAGCATGGCTAAATTGCAGTCTTTTCTGAAGCCTGAATTGTACTGCTTTGAATCATCTCCCATCCCCCTTCACACTTAACTTCCCTAGCTGTCAAAGTGCAAAGGATAATTTGAGCTGTTACCTGCTGTGGTTGACAGCTCACAGCAGAAGACTACTGTTTTCTTGTTATAGCCTTTACTTTCTGTATGGGTAGGGGAAGGACCAGGAAGCTGTGACATCACAGCATGGGTTTTTAGGACAGTCATGGTGATGTCAGTCTGGGAAGGGAATTGGCCAGAAAACTACTGTATTCATTGGCTTTGATGACATCAATTTATTGGAGACTGCAGAAAGCTTTTTCAGGGTGGGATAAAAGTTTTTTGAAAGTGAAACCACCACAGTACAGTAAGGTACTGTTCTAGTAGAGAGAAACAGTTGATTTAAAATATTTTAAATGCTGTATTGTTGTTTATTCATAGCAGGGACCTTAAATAGGGAGAACAAGGACAGAGAAGTTGAGCACTTACTAACAGAATCATGTTGTTATCCTTTAACATATTTATAAAATGTGCATATTTATAGACACACACACACACACACACACACACACATATATATATATATATATATATATATATATATATATATATATATATTTCAGGTCTGTATTAAATCAGCAAACATTTAAAATAGTGAACACTGATTTATCGACCCTTTAAAATGAAACCTAAAAATCACAAAGACACGGAACAGTTTTCCGTTTTCGGGACTTGGCCATTTTCGTCCACTGTGGTGTAATCTCGGATTTGGCATGTTTAAGTAGGGGGGTGTGGGAATGAAGCCCCCTGCTTTTATTTTGACTTCTGAATATTTTTTTTTTTTTTGCAGAACAAAAATCGCTGTTCCGTGCCTTCGGGATTTTCAGGTTTCAGTTTTAAAGGGTTGATAAATCAGCATTTGCTATTTTAAGCATTCGCTGATTTAATATAGACCCTATATTTCTAATTTTTACTATTTATTATTTTTATAACATCCTCGTTATTATTCTTCCATAACTGACCCCTACTTATTCTTATACAGCCATAATCTATTTTTTCACAATATATATGCCAAAATCCATTTACTATTAAACAGAATTTCAATCTTTTATTCCAAATAACCAATATGACATAAAATAAATTCTTATTTACCCTTCTCACATATTCTTTCTTCTTGTTCTTATAATATCCATGAATACTCATATTCATATCTATACTATTTATCATTAATATTCTCAAAAAATGTTTCTTCATGGGGACTTCCAAGTTGGTTGCACTCTGATCATCTGCTTAACTTAAGCTCTCCCGGTGTGAAAACAGAAACTGAGAAACAACAGCCAGTGATATTGTCAACCTGAGTAAAATTCAGTTACTGTCTACTATGTACCTTGCTTGGATGCCTTCAAGAAGAAACTAAGAGAGCCTGAAAGAAAATCAACTAGAAAATATGAAGAGAAAACTGTGACTAAGAAGAATTCTGCAATTGTTCATCAAAAAGCACTTCAAGCTCCAGCACTGGGGCAAGACATGGCTTCCAGTAATAAAAAGTTAAATGTGCACAGAGATGATTAAAATAAACAAATCACTAAAACAGTATATAAAGTCAAATAATAAAAGGGTGGAAAAATAGAAGGTGCTTTAAACAGACATTCAGATGACAAAAAAATATAATAGAACCAAACCACAGCCAGTATCCAGTATAAAACAACTTTTAATGGTGAGCGCTTTTGTAACAGATTTTGTTGCTTCATCAGACAACATACACGAAATATCACTGAATATTTAAAAACATCACGACCAATAGAAACTAAGCAGCAATATGCTCATCTAACTAGGTTCCTTGCTTGTAAAACAGGTTTTATGGAAGCCTTATAATTAAGCCCTTTACCCCTAGTAGCTCTCATTCTAATTATCCATTCGAACTCAACTGTTTCTGTTCTATTAACAATGTCCCCTCTCCTCTCATTACTTCTAACAGTTTGCACTACCAAAAATCTAAACTTATGTGTGGTGTCATACATAGCTACATGTTTAGCAAGAGCATTATTCTCTGCTCCCCTTGAAATATCATAGATGTGTTCTTTCATATGGTCCTTAAACTTAGGGTTAGTTTTTCCTATGTAATAATAATTCCGCTGAAAACTGACATGTATCCAGTCAGACTATCCCGGTCAACAAATGTAAAATAAATTAAATAAATTAATATGCTATAATCTTTGATTGTTGAGGGGGATTTGGGATGTAAAAGTTGACAGATCATAAAATATGTTGAGATGATATGCTTTCACTTACTTTTGCATTACTGAATGTCTGGATTAAGACCATTAGCTTAATCTAAGACCAAGTTTTAAGTAGAAACAAATATATATGAGAACACCAAATATAATGAAAAGTTTTTTTTAGCAATAAATATTTCAGGCTGCAACAGAGGACTACATTTTCTGTTTTTCTCATATGTTTCCATCAAAGGCAAGCTGATAATAGGGCAGTAAAAAGCAGAACACTGGTTTCTTCGAGGCAAAAAGTTAATGATTTCTGAAAGCATGCAAGCTGTTTTCACAACTAGTGGGGGATAAATATAAAAAAGAACAGACAAAAATTGGTGTAAATAAAAGCATGGATAACTTAAATTTCAGGTTAATTAAGGCCTGCGTTAGTAACTGTCTATTTAGCAAAAAATGTTCCTATTAGGAGGGATAAAGTTCATTATTTGAAGATGTACATTGTGTGTGCGTGTGTGCGCGTGTGTGTGTGTGTGTGTGTGTGTGTGTGTGTGTGTGTGTGTGTGTGTGTGTGTGTGTGTGTGTGTGTGTGTGTGTGTGTGTGTGTGTGTGTGTGTGTGTGTGTGTTTATATTAACGTATAAAAATCAGGTAAATATACCAGCGGAGGCAAACACAGCTACAAATCAATAAGTCCAGAAATAACGTCAGTCGATGCAGTAGCAATAAAAATCCGCAGTTTATTACGAGAACACAGACAGGTAAGCGCTTTCGCATAGGAGCTTCATCAGACCAGTAATGATGAAGCTCCTATGTGAAAGCACTTACCTGTCTGTGTTCTCATAATAAACTGCGGATTTTTATTGCTACTGCATCGACTGATGTTATTTCTGGACTTATTGATTTGTAGCCGTGTTTGCCTCCGCTGGTATATTTACCTGTTTTTTATACGTTATTAACTTTGTACTATGAAGGATTCACCTCGTGGGTGCTGGCAGCCTTTATCATTATATTTGTGTTTATATTAAGTTAACAGGTTATGGGGGTAGCAAGGGGCTACTGGCAAGGGATATGGAATATGCTGGCATGCATTTATATTCCACTTAGAACTGCTATTATAGAGCATAATTAAAAATTTTGTGAGAAATAATCCACTTTCAGCAGAGGATATTACTTATATGTGAGGAATGGAATTTGATTTGCAAAAATGAGAATGTATCAAAGTGCCTAGAAAGGAAAATATAACAATAGAGGATAGATTCATGAAGAAATTCATGAAAATACTAGGTATGAAAGATGTGAATTCAGTAATAGGGACTCAAAGATAATTTACATATTATTACCCAAGGTACAATAACTGGGTTAGACTAAAATAAATTATATTTCACAGAAACTTCTGCATTAAATTGAGAACTTTGATACATAACTAATAACTATTTCAAATCATGCACCAATAATTACTAAAATAAAAATGTAGGTTAATGAAGTAAAGATGAGACACCTGCACTTCCCCACCTACCTGTTAAAAAGAGAAGAAGTTAAGGAAGAGGTAGTGGGAATAATCCAGGAGTTATTAGGGAAAATATAAAGTACTGCAGAAGTTATTGCCAGTGAGTGTGATAAAATGAAAGTGGAGTTTAAAAATAGCCTAGAAATAAAAGAAAAAGAGAATTATTTAGACAGGCTGACAAAGGTTAAAGTATTACAAATAAGAAGAATTACACAGAACAAGAAGAGACACAACTGGAGAGTGCCAAACAGATAGTATGGAAGTACCTGGATAATATGGATGAGTTTAGAAAGATTGCTGTTAAGCAACTGTTTTTGATAATAGCTCCAGAGCCTTAAAAATGTTTGGCACAATGGCCTAGGTGACAGAAATAGAAAGGGTTGTTACCAAACTTAGGGAACTTATAACAAGAAAAATAACTAAAGATCCAGTAGAGGTACTAGAGTTATTTGGGGAATTTTATGTAAATTTGTATAAAGTAGAGAAGTGGAGAAATCAATAAGCAGCACACATGGAAATATTTATGAAAGACTTAATAATACCAAGGTTAGAGTTAGGCAAGACTCAACAACTAATAAGGTAGGAAGAGAAGAGATAAAATGGTGATGTATAACCAATCTACAGGAAAGTCTACAGGAATAGATGGTATTACAGTAGAAGTTTGGAAGCTAGTGATAAAGATCTAGAAGGTTTTGTTTAACAGTATTTTTAAAGGAAGTGAGGCACTAACATCCTGGAAAAAAGTAGTGGTGGCTGTAAGACCTGAAGACAGTAACCATCTGATCCAGCTTCTATAGGCCCATTTCAATTTTAAACAATGAGTAGAATGTGTTTAATTCTATAATGGCTAAAAGAATGGCAAATGTTATGTCAAAATTGATAGATATGGACCGATGTGTTTTTTTGGAGGGGAGGTGAACATTTGACAACATTAATAGAACAATGATGATCCAGAGGGAAGCAAAATGTAAGGAAAATAATGTTGTTATTGGTGGGTCTTTATGCAAAGAAAGCATTCAACAGAATGAGCTGGGATTTTATAAGTAGGACAATGGAAACATTTGCATTTCCTGATACAACAATAAGGTTAATTAAACAAAAATTCAGGCTAAAAACAAAGTGGGAAGGTTCCTTTCTGATAAGTTGTGCCTGAAAAGAGGAACCAGACAGGGGTGTCCTCTTTCCCCTTTATTTGTTTTATATTTAGAACCATTGGCAAAAAAAATAATATAAATTCAAGGATATAAATGGCATGGCATTCAAAAAAAGTTAGCATTATTTGCAGATTATATTGTTGTGTACCTAATAGAACCAGAAAATGGCAACTCAATGTTGTGGAACATTCTGAGACAGTTCTGTTTTTGGTGGATATAAAATTAATGAAGATAAAACTATTTACCCATACATGAATTGGTTCAGAATTACCCATATTTATGGGTACATGATAAAATTAAGTATTTAGGAGTATGGATTAAAAATACTTTTGTTATAGCAGATAAGGATATGTGGGAAGACACTAAAAAGATAATACAAAAACTGGTTAGCAAAATACAAGCAGTAAAAATGTTTTTGTCCCTTTAGTTATATACACAGATTGGGCATATTTTTATCAACCAGAGGAGAAGTTGCAAATAGTAATTAATAAAGAGTTGATGGATTTTTATTTGGAAAGGGAAGAGAGGAAGAGTCAAGTGGGAGAAGTTGATTCTCCCAAAAGAACAATGAGGTTTAGGATTTCATGATCTAAAAGGATCTTTTAGAGCTACACAGTTAAGGCGCTTATACATAACATAGGCAAAAAGCTAAAATTCAAAGTGTAAAGAGATAATGATGAAACATGCAGTAATTCAATATATATAAGGAAAGAATGGGATTTTGGATGCATATCCTTAAGATTAACAACAATCATTCATAATATTATATGCATAAAGTAGCAGAAAGTATGCTAACAGCTAACCCAACACAGGAATGGAGAAAGGATATTCTGCCAATAGGGATGACTGCAATTAGGGGTGTAGAAAATAGCAAGGGGAGCTGGAATTTACTGGAGAAAGCCAGCAAAAGAACCATGGTATTAGATAGGGAATGGTAATAGAATGTGAAGAGGCCAAGAAGACATTTGGTTTGCAGACCATTGATTGCCTTCTTCATCGGGGATTGATATCAGAGTATAGACAAAGAGAAGGGGATAGGGGAATCCTAAATGAAAGACCTGCACTGGTTGAGTTTTTAACTGAATCTAGAACAGAAGCTGCTGTTAAAAAAGGAATAATTAGTATGGCATATAAAATATTGAATGATAACTATAGGAATCGATCAGAAGAGATCAGAAAAGATTGGGAAGAGAGATTAGATATGCAGTTTACAAAGATACAACGGGATATCATATGAATGGCTCCCAAATATGCAACAAAATCTAGAAGATTTAGGATTTTTGCCTGGAAGTGTTTGCATGGATACTTTTATACCCCAAGCAGCCTCCAAGTAATTTTTCCTCTGGTAGATGTCAAATTTTGAAGGTTTGATGGGGAAGAAAGAGGTAACTGGGAACATATTTTTGGGGGTACAATGAGTTGGCAGACTTTAAAAATTAATAACCAAGCAGAAGTTGTCAAACAGAAGTAAAAATGACTAATAACCAGAAAGGAACATACATGTAGTGAATTGCACATCACAAGGAGTACACAATAGTACTTACTAAAAATAACTTAATTTAACGAACACCAAGCAAAACATAAAGTTAAATTCAGAAGTTCAAAAACTCTAGGGATAAAAATAAGACTAGAGAAGTGTACAACAGCTTTGGTTAGCCAGCTAGTGTCACAAATACTCACAACATGAGGAAAATTTACTTTTTTTGAAGTCAAAAAGAGGAGATGTTGTTCTGGCAATTTTAATTTCCCTGCTGTTAAGCACTTTCATCTTTTATATGAAACAAGACTTCTTCAGAATCCTTTTTTTTTATTATTACACTTTAAAAATTCCCTACGGATTACTCTGTCAAGAATACTGGGTGAGCAAATAAATGCAACTAAGAAATTATTTTTTGAGCTGGGATACAGGATCTGAATTGCCTAGACATAGTGACATTGTTAACTTTAATTCTGGTAGCTGCCAAAAAAGTAATTACTAGAAAATGGAAATCAAAATATAAACCAACTATAATTGAAGTAATGAATATTATAACAGAGATAAAAGAACAGGAAATGGCATTTTTAGAAAAAGGGTAGGTGTGAATTATATAGAAAAAATTGAAATTGTGAGAACAATGCATGAAGGAAAAATGTTTTGAAGGAGGAGTAATGTTAAAGAGAAGGCAGGATCTGCACAGTTTATGTAGTTGCTTAGATTTTATGTTATATATGTGGTGTATATTGTTTGTAATTGTGAGCTTGTTAATATGCTTTGATTAATTTTATATAATTGTAAGTTTGTCTGTGTTACAAGTGATAATTCAATAAAGGTGTTTAAAAAAATGTTTCTTCACACAACTTTTTCCAGAGTTTTGCCACTCTTTTACATGTCAGAAAATATGCTCTGTTGTCCCTGCCCCTCCACAAAATAAACACACTCTTTCAACTTTCTTTTTTTTATATACCATATTCCCCTTTATGCTACCTTCTTAATTAGCAATCATCACAGGAAATCCTGACACTTTATTATCTTGATACACCACTTTTTCCTTACTTTAATGGCTGCAATCACTGACTTCTTCTGATAAAATGTTCCATAGATTTGCAAATAATATTGTTTCATCAATTTGTTATACCACATCCTTCTGTCTTTCTCTATACCATCATTTTTTTCTTTTCTGTGTTAATATTTTTCTTGATATTTTTTAATTTACATATTCTTTTCTTTTTCTTATTCTCATCTTCCTCCAGAACTTTGTGTACTTGTATTTAAATATTCTTACTATTAATTTCTCATTCTCTTCATTTACCCACTTTAATACTCTATGTACATTTAAAGAAGCAGAATAAAGAACTAGATTTAATAACTCCAATTCCCCTTCATCTTTTCATATGCAACACACCTCTGGGTTTAATCTTTCTTTTCTCAATTGTTTTTATTAAAAGTTTTAAGTTGTAAACAGCAATATATAACATTAGAAATATGAAAAATTGCATAACTACAGAAAAACAATCACTATAGAAAAATATAAAAAGGAAACAAGAAAAACAATTATTTATGAAGGTGTCTACTGTAAAACAAGAATTCTAAAAAAGATCAAATACTGGCATTAATTATTTAAGATTTAAAAACAGTTTATCTAGCAGTTCTTTAATTTCAGTTTAATACTGTAGGAAGAGGTGACCCTGTTTGTTCTTGTCTTGATTGTAATAAGTTCAAATTGACATACTTCAGATGCAATATTTATGAATTCTGTAATAGTTGGGGTAGATTCACTCTTCCAGTTCTTGGTAATGGCTTTCCTTGCTATTGTTAAGATACTTCATAACAGGGTATTTTATTCTTGTAACACAGTCAGGAATAGGTGTATTAAATACAATTAAAGATTTAGTCAAAATAAATTTATCATTGAATACTACCTGTAAAAGAAAATTTATATTATCCCAAAATAGATTGAGAACTACACAATGAAAAAACATATGCTGCCAATCTGCTTTGACTTTTAACTTACATCTCCAGCATCCTAGATGATTTTTGTTCATTAGTTTGTGGTGTGATAAAAGTTCTGTGCATAAATTTCCAAGAATATAATCTCCAGTTAGGAGAGGAAGTAATTTGTTTTGATGATTTCAGGATTAGTTTGTCACCGTCACTCGGGTAACTATTGTTAATAAGTCTGAAATTATCCCGATAGTTTTCTCAGAAGTATTTTGTTGCATTTTTAACCACTTTATATATTTTAGAGAGAAGTCCTTTTCCCATTATATTCTGTTGCATTAAAATAATTTAAAAAATCAGTAAGCTTAGGAATAGAATTTCTTACAGATGGTTGCATTAAGTTAATGTTATGTTCAACTGATTGTCTACTGGTCTGAATGACTAACCATATTTCGGTACTTAAATCAAATGTATTTATAATATAATCTATAGATTAAAATTTACCACCATCTATCAATTGATACCACTATATCAAAAATTTCCCTTTAAAAGTAATCATTGTTGATGTATTGAATTTAGTGTTATTTTGAGTATAAGCTATGGGAAACAGTATAATTCATGCTTTGTATTCTGGATTCTTAAAATAAAGTTTTAAAAGTAGTCAATATGATAGTAATAGAAAAATTGATTGACTTATTCTTACTTTCAGAAAAATAATCTTGGTGTGACTTTCATTAAATCTTTAACTATTGAAAATACTTTGAGCAAAACCCTCAAAGCATCTTTGGGCATTTATTTATATAGTTCAGGTATTATGCCAAAATTACCAGGAGCTTTATTAGGTTTTAATTTATTAATTTGTGTTTTGAGCTCAGACATTAAGATGGGCTTATCAATTAATCGCATCTGATCTTTAGATAATTTATTTTTAGTATTATTTGTTATGAATGTTTTAAATACATCTTGTGGATCCATTATTGGATTATAATGACTAATTTTATTAAAGTGTGCTCTAAATGCAGTTAAATATCTTCTATTTCAGTAACCTTTTTTACTATTAGGGAAATAAAACTCTTAATATGATTGGATTTGATAAGCACTTTTGTTCTCATGGCTAATTTATGCATAGATTTAGGATTTATAGAATAATTATTTTTTTAATCTTTTCTAGGTTAACGATAGTTTTATGATTTAAAGTGCTAAATATTTACTATTTAATTTATTAATTTCTCCTGACAAGCTATGGTCCCCATTTTGACTATCTAGTTTTAACTTATCGGTTTTATCTTATAAATCTATCAGCTCTTTGTCCCATTGCTTTTTCTTTTGAAGATTCCAACTCATAACTTTACCAAATAAATATGCTTTTAAAGCATCCTATACATATATGTGTGTGTGTGTGTGTGTGTGTGTGTGTGTGTGTGTGTGTGTGTGTGTGTGTGTGTGTGTGTGTGTGTGTGTGTGTGTGTGTGTGTGTGTGTATATATATATATATATATATATATATAGATATAGATATAGCTATATATATATATATATATATATATATACACACACTTTTCGGCATACCTAAGTTGCATAAAGATGCAGTTGACTCCCACCCCATTTAGACACATTATTTCCAATAGGAAAACTAAGATTGAGATGATTGTTGAGTACGTTGACTTAGTATTGAATCCCATTGTACAAGCAACTTCATTTTATTTACAGGATTCTTGGGCTTTTCTGAACAAATTATTTTTGCTGGATCTTGTTGACTCTGGCTAGATGCTGGTTACTCCTTATATTGAATCTCTTTATGCAAATATTCTACACAAGGAGGGTTTGGAACTTGTTCACCTTTTCCTAGCTAATCACACAAAGATTTCTAAAACCAGGATTGACACTATTTGCAGTCTAATGTCTACAGTTCTCTGTAGCAATTTTTTTCACTTTAATGGAAACACCTCTCAGCAAATCAAAGGAGTTGCCATGGGGTTGAAAATGGCCCCATCATGTGCAAATTTATTACTTTGTACATGGGAAACACACTCTTTAGTTCAACTGCAGGCTTTCATAAAACCAAACTTTACTGCCATTGTATAGACGATATATTTTTCTTTTGGCACAAGTCTAAACTTGAGCTACATTCTTTTATGCAGTCCCTTTTTGACAGTATTAAGGTTTTAAACTTTGTAGTTTTGGGGACAGGGTCTAAAATCAAGTTTCTTGGCACAGAGATCACATTGGTAGATACCTCCTTGGAATCCACTGTTTTCCTCAAAAACACCTACAAAAACAACGTCCTTAATTAAACAAGTCAACACCCCACACTTTATGTAGGCTAATATTATATGAGAATAATTGGTTGTCACATATTGTCAGTGCTGATTCTATTTTTTTACAGGAGTGAGACTTTCTTAAGAATTTATTTCTACACTGAAACTATCCAGAACAACTGCTGGATAGTATTTCTCTAGAGATCTAACATGCACGCAACACAGATTAATTCAAACCGATGCTTAAATATGGTTTTAAACCTAAACAAAAACAGAACTCTGATACAGAATGTACTCTTATTTTTTCCCTACCTATTAGTATCAACATGGTTTCCATTAGAAATATTATTACTAAAAACTGGGACATTGTAACGGGTAGCAGAGACCTTGCATTTGTTCCGGGGAATAGCTCAAGTTTCTCTTATAAAAAAGCTAGAACTCTGCGGAATTCATTTGAAAAAAAATGACAAACCTTTTTTAATTCAAGAAACTGTGAATGAAAGTTAACCACAAGGTATGTTTGCATGAGGAGGGTGTGTCACTTGCAAGGACATTTGCACTAGAAAGGAGTTTGTATTCAGACATTGTAACTTTAAAGTTGTGTATGAAAGACACTTTGATTGCCACAGCAGTAATGTTTATGCAGGAGTTTGTGACATGTGACTTCTTTTATGTAAGGAAAACTTACAGGAAATTATCAGACAGGATAAAGGAGCATTATGCAGTGATCATGTTTAAAGATCAAAGAAATGCTTTAGGTAAACACAGTGGGGGGAATTTAATAAAGCCTACATGGTCATATTTACCATGTAGGCAGCATAGCATGCTACTTACATGAAAGTAAGCAGGTTTGCAATCCAGTAAACAGAGATGGGTGGCACGCACATAAGTGCCAACATGGAAGTATCCATGGCATGCAAATCACCTCATAAGTAGGTAAATGTCATGCAAATGAGGGAGGTAGAGTGATCCAGCAAGCAGAGAGGCAGTCTTGCAGACACCACGTTGGTGTCCATAGTGTAAGCAGAAAAATTACATGTACAGGATTTTAAATAGACAACAGGAGCTGTAAAAGTGTAGTTTGATGAACAGAAATAGCATAGCAGACACAGATGTGTGCAAAACTATCCACTGTGTGTCCAAAAATGTAAGATAAGTTCAAATATTTTTTTTCTTTTTTAATGATTGCATTATGTTTGCACAGCACACTGCAGTGCGCAAACAAGCAGTTATGTAAAAATAAAAAAAATAGTGGAAAAAAAACAAATTTCATAGTAGGTGACAGAAATGTCATATAGGACCCTGTATGGAATATCCACAATGGTGGAATGGTGTTGTTGCTAATGAGGTAGAGTCTGGAACCATATAGTTTCCAGCTCATGTGCATGGAACCCTATGCAAATGAGTTGGGGATACTGAATAGCACAAATGGGTATCTGTGTCAACATACCCCCTCTGCGTAGGCATAGAACCATGTTGGTGTCCACAGAAGAGGTAGCTGACATCAATGAGGGGGTGTCTGAGGACTTGTAAGCTCATTGGAGCTCAGCTGTGCCTGCTTGCGCAGCACACCACTGTGATCAGCAGGGGGGTGTATCCTGGCTGCTAAGCTTTGTTTACCTCCAGGGTGCTTGTTCCAGCGTGTTTGTGTGGCACACCACAGTGTTGAGCATGACCTTTCAGGGGTGTGTACAATGACTGCTGAGCTTTGTGTATCTTCGGGCGCTTGTTTCTATGTGTTTGCATGGCTTGCCTCAGTGCTGAGTGTGTCCAAAAGTCAATGATATATTAATTACTGATTCACTTACACTAGAGCCAGTAAATGTTCTTAAGGATGGACTTGGCAGGTGGAATGCATCCTAGGTAGCCAATCGCACAGCCTACACCTACATCAGAGCCCAATAAAGGTTGCATACACCCTACAATGTGATTTCTCCCCCAAACTCTGTACCAGTGGAGTACAGACTTGGGAATTTTATCTGAAGGAATGCTACATTTGTATGTGCTGGATGCTGAGGTCAGTGCTGGTGCTGCTGCTGACAATAGGCCTATACTGAGAAGAAGAAGAGTGTTCAGGCTCAGGATAACTTTCCAGGAGCTACACAAGCTGAAGATTGTAGATTGCTACAGAGTGGACAGGACATACTGCAACAACTCACTGAGCTCTGCTGCCCTCAACTCAGACCCAGAGCCAACAGAGGGGAATCCATCCCAGTGGACACAAAGCTATGTGTAGCTCTAAGGATATAAGCCACACGTATTTTCCAAAGACCAACTGGGGACATGATGGGGTTCTCGCAGACATCAGCATCCAGGGTAGTCCAGCAGTTCCTGGATGGCATGCTACCACATGCCAGTGAGCACATTTATTTTCCCCTCACCCCTGAGGTGAGGGCCATCAATATGCAACACTTCTACCATGTAGCACACTATCCTGAGGTACTGACTGCCATAGACTGAACTCATGTGCACTTCAAGGCCGGTAGAATCTACATCAGCCACAAGGGGTATCACTCCATCAGCTGCCAGGTTGTGTGCAATGCAAAGGGAATTATCATGAATGTGTGTGCTGGCAGCCCTGGCAGTTATCACAACTCCCATATCTGGCACCCATCACAGCTGTACCAGATGTTTGCTAGGGTGGGCATCCTGCACGGCCATTTACTGGGAGATGCTGGCTATGCACTGAAACCATGGATGATGAAACCAAGCAGAAATGCACACACACCCATGGAAGAATTCCATAATGAGGCGCACACACACACACACACACACACACACACACACACACACACACACACACACACACACACACACACACACACACACACACACACACTAGGAACATTATAGAGCATGTGTTTGGGCTGCTGAAGTCATAGTTCCAGTGCCTCGATATACCTGGCAGAACCCTGCAGTACTCTTCAGCTGCATGTGCACAGATGTTCACAGTATGTGCCATGCTACACAATATGATCCTGTGGAAACAGCTGCAGCAGGATCAGCAAAGGGAAGGAACACTCAGCCCCCCACCAGTGCCTAAGTCCCCACAGCCACAGGAGGACTTGGAGGAAGAACCCCCTGAGGATGTCCCTGTAGGCAGACATAGGCATGCCCAGTATGCCTTGGCCTTGGTCAAGAGACAATGCATAGCAGATGCACTGACATCCTAGGGCCCTAGGGACTGACACCTTACTTCGACTTGCATACATATAGTAAAAATGATGCCAGCCAGCCCACACAACCTGTACCTAACCATGTATTGGCTGTGTACTGTGCACATCAGACAGAGTCAGCCCCAAACTATGGGCCTGTCAACTGCTACATTCACAAGGTAAGTCACTCACCTATGCACCACTTGTAAGGGGTACCAGAATATGGTAGCATATGTATGGATCTGCTACATGTATGCAAGGGAATATAGTGGGCTATTGGGCTACTTGTAGAGCTATAACAGCCACATTGGACAACATGTACCCAGTCTGATAATATGTGCTCCATAATACTCACTAGGCCACATGGCTGGAATATCCACTACATTAGTCAAGGGAGATGGTAAACAGTGGGGTCACAGGACAGTCGCACAACTGTCTATGCCAGCAAAACATGGACTGCTCATCACCCATCAAATCAGTGTTCCCATACAATTGCTGTAACAGTACATCAGCAATGATATATGCACAGACCAGCCACCCTCAGGGCTGTAGCATAGAACCTGGACACACATTGGATTTCACACATAATGCAGGGATGATAATGTATGAATAACACATCTCTGTCTGGCAGGCTGTGTGGCTCAGTGGACTAGAGATGTTAGCATGGGTGATGGTGATGATGGTTTGAATCTGGCAGCATCCACATCATAGGTAGCTGTATGATAGTATTCCCACAGATTGTCAGACCCCGCAATCTGTTACTGCAAGAAAGCTGGACAAAGTCATAGATAATGGGGGAACAAAGGCCCATAACTACAAACAGACATTACACATGCTCTGATTAACCTAGTAGGTAGCTAGTATAACAGAAGGTTGCATCACAACAGAATACCTGCAGGATGTAAAGTCCTTCACTCAGATGTGTCTGTAGGTAGTACTACTCAGTGACTGCATTATACAATAAGTTATCAGAACACCAAAATGTGTGAGGAACAGACCAGACATATGAAGCGAAATGCTGGACTTTCTGCAAAAACATGTACAGTAAGAGGTATGCAGACTGTTACCCTGTGGGGATCTATATTAGATCATTGAAGTGTTAATACTTTGAATGGTCTAATATCGACCTGAAAACAGTGAACACTGAAAATAGCAAAGTTGCAGATAACTGAATTTTTTCCTAGGGAAAGAATTTGGTTGTCCATTACTGTGGCTTTGCTATTTTCAGCACTGTGGTGGAAAGTTACTGGTTGGGTTCAGGTAAGTGTGCGATTGTGCAGACGTCAGGGTTAGGGTGGGGTATGTGAGTTAGGGTTAGGGCGCGGGTGAGGTGAGTGTGCGATAGTGACAAACTTTACTGTTAGGGTGGGGTGTGTGAGTTAGGGTTGGGATGCGGGTGAAGTCAGTATGCGATAGTGACGGACCTTAGGGTTAGGGTTTGGGTTAAGGATAGTGGATAGATAGTACTTATGTACAGTTTAGTGTAGGGTTAGATGTAGGATTTTAAGTGTATGTGTGTGGATTGCTGTTTTTTTTGGTGTGCTTGTGTTGTCTGTGTCTTTCTCAGAACAGTGAATGTTTTCCCAGGGAAATAATTTGCTGTTCTGAGCCTTCGATGTTTTTGGAGTTTGTGGTTAGCAGTTCGAGGTTGTGGTATTTGATGTTGAGCTGTTTCGATGAACTGATATAGACCCATCTGTGGTATTACATTATGTACCCCAGTGCTGTACTGTGAAAACTGGTGCAGCTGCCAATGTCTTTAGCACAGAAAATCCTGGACTGGAGTACAAGTAGCTCTGGCCTGGAGTCAGCTTGTAAGTACTGACATTCCCACTTGGCATGCTCCTACACTTAGGTAACTTGAGTGCAATTCTGTTACCTCTCCATCACAAAGACCTGCTATGTATACATTCTATCTGCCCCTATCCCCCACTCACATGAGTAGTGTATCTAGCACTATGTACCCCAAATATATATAATACTGATATGATATATATATATATATATATATATATATATATATATATATATATATAAACCCTTTATAATCTAGAAATTCTGAAATGCCGAATTTCAGAATCCCGAGATCATAAAGCCGAAAGTTCTAAATACTAAAACCCCAGAAGCGCAAATTTCAAAATCCCGATGTTCAGAGATGCTGAAATAGCACTTCTGGTGTTGCGGTGTTTGAATGAAAGTTCAGGTAAGTATGTATGTTTAAAGGTGTTGGTTAGGGGCTTTAGTGTGTGTCAGTGTGTGTTGTGACTGTGATGTGTTTGTCCAAGGGGAATGTAGGTGTGTGGTGGTGTTTTTGTGTGTTTGTGTAGTGCGACCCTGGAGTTAGTATATTTAAGTAGGTAGGTATGGGGGGCACAGGGGGGCTTGCCCCCCTGCTTGTATGTAGTGTAGGTTTGTGTGTTTGTTTGTGGGGGGAAGGTGTGTGTTTGTGTATGTGTGTGGTGTCTGGTTAGTGTAGGATTCGTAATTTCAAAATTTGCGCTTTTGGGATTTCGGTATTTAGAGCTTTCGGCTTTATGGTCTCGAAATTCTGAGATTTGGTATTTCAGGATTTCGGGATTATAAAGTGAATATATATATATATATATATATATATATATATATTATATATATATATATATATATATATATATATATATATATATATATATATATATATATATATATATATATATAGATTTAAATATATTACAATGATGCATAGACTCTCTACATATATCTATATAACACATATACATAACGTACACGCACAGAGACATTTTAGAGACATCCCTGTTATACACATTTAAATATATATATGTGGGGATGTATGAATTCCCCACATACCCCTCAGCAGCATTCAAAAAAGTGCCATGTCACTTAGCAGCTTGCAAACTAGCCAAGCAGTGTGAAAACTCACAGAACCATGGTTTTAGCGAGGCTTAGCACAGCGCAAACATTGGTAGCTGTTAGCATGTTTATGCACTGCTTACATGAATGAGCAGTGCTTAGCCAAGTGCAGTAGTACCAAAATTCACCATAGGTTCATAAAAGTAAACAAAAATATTGCATTAATTTACAGACATATTCTGCCTGTTAAGGACTCGAACCCAGGACCTATTACACATAAGACTGTAACTCTATCCATGTAGCTAGTTGAATGTTATAAAAATTAGTATACCTTCACATATACTACTAGGCTACCTGTTAGCATTGCTGAGCACTGTGCCATGCAAACACGCTTAAACACACCTATAAATAAATACTTAATTACATGCAGTTTCTATTTTTAGATGTCTGGCAGGTGTCGGCCATATATGTATAAGCTCTGCTCAGCTGCACTCTGCACCATGCCATGCAAATGACAATAAAAAAGAAAGAAAAAAGAAAAAATTTAATTATGATAATTAATTACATCCAGTTTCTATTTTTAGATGTCTGCCAGGTGTCACCTGTCTATGTGTGAGCACAGCTTAGCATTGCTGCACTCTGCGCCATGCCAGGCAAACATGCAGTTAAAAAAAAGTAATTAAAAAAATAACATATCATAAAAATGACATAGTATACATTTGACACACTTCACAACATTACAACAGTCATGGGGAGCATTACAGGGAGCCTCACACATATCTGCAGCCATGGGTATTCACTACACTGCTCCCTGCACTGATTCAATATCCATGTTCTCAGCTCTCCCTCAGCAGTGTGCCATCGTTAATATATATGGTGCGCTGCCAAGGAGGAACCATAGCCATGCACACATATACATTCGATGTAAGCTCTACATTGTGCCTACACAGATTTTATTAAATCCTGGGGTACATCTACTTCCTTCCTATTTATACTATGTCCTACTCTCTAATAACACAATTGTGAACAATTAAATAATGTAATTACAACCTAGCTGCAGCCTCTGGGCTTAATGAAAACATCTCCCTGGTTCCAGTTTTAAAGTTAAGAGCAGCTAGGTTGTAATGTTTTATAGTTTAAAAGTTTATATGGTATTTTAATGTGTATCAGTAATATTTTTATACAAGTGAACATTCAAAATTGTATAAGGTTATATATTTATTTGCATTATATATTAGTAATTTTATCAAAGAATATTTTATACACTGGGCCGGATTCACGAAGGCTTGCACGGAGTCTAAGAGTAGTGTAAGACTCCATGCAGCCAACGTGTCTGCCGAGTGATCCAGGAACAGCTAGCAGGGGCATGCAAGCAATCTCCTAAAACGACTCTTGCACGGACCGGGTTCCTTTATGCAAATTACCTTATTTGCTGCTAAAAGCTATGCAAATCAGATAAATGTGTGATCCAGGAAACACTAACCTGTCCGAGTAAGAGTAGTGTTATTTGTAGAAATGTACTCGGTTGGCAACTGAGTACCGTTCTGCAAATAGCAAAACGGAGTCATGACAGCTCCAAATAAAGGATGCATCCAGTTGATGAAGCATGCCAATGGTCAAATATATGGCCATTGGCATTTTTATGTGTTGCAAAATAATAAAAGTAATTTTTTTTTCCTCGATCTCCAATGTTTAAGCGTAGTGCAGCGCCGTGCAAACGTGCGGCGCACAAAAAAATCAGAAAATCAAGAATTTAAAAGCCACAAATATGATTTAATTCAAAATATTCATCTGCTATGCAAGTGAATGGCAGGCTGAAGACAACATGGCTACTGAGTAGTGGTTGCTAAGGGGGGAAGCTCAGTGTGAGAGATGTAACCAAGCATTAGTAGGCAATCCTATGCAAATGAGGATAAGGATAGTGAATCCCAATATTTTCTGCTATGTGAACCATGTCCATAGAGTGTAAGAGTAGGATAAGGGAAGGAGCAGAGTAGAAGATGGGTGACATCATGAAGGGGGTATGTATCAAAAAGACTGTAAGCTTATTGGAGCAGAGTGACATGTGTTTGCTGTGAGTTACTCAGGACTAGGAGAGGTGTGTCTACAGTTGTCTAAACTGAAACCCAGAAACCGAAGGTGTATGCCGTGGCTATCACAAAAATTATCTTGCAAAGCTGCTTACACTGTGTGTGCACGTGTGCACGCGTGTAAACCCGTCTAAGCCTGTGTGTGCGGGTGTGCACCCGTGTAAGCCTGTGTTAGGCTGTCTAAGCTTGTATACATGAATGTGCACCCGACTAAGCCTGTGTAAGCTTGTGTAAGTCTGTGTGCGCACGTGTGCGCTCATGTGCCCGTGTTTGTGCTTGTTTGTGTGGCGCTGCCCCCTGTGGAAACAGAAAGGGAAGGAAAAGAAGTAGTAGGAAGTTAACCAAGGAGAACTAGCAGAGTTGCCAGGTGAAATCAATCAGAATCAACCAATTACACAGGCAGTACAGTAGCCCAGCCCAGCCCAGCACTTAAAACCCTGCAAACAACATTCCCCCATGTTTTTCTCAGAAACACTGCAACACTGCAGTCAACAAAGAGAAGTGAAAACTTAAAAAGCTTAAACTGAGACATAAAAATGTTAGGGGCTGCCATTTCTGTTATAAGGCAATATGTGCAAGATGCTGAGGGTGGTGCCATTGCGAATGCTGCTGAGCAACCCACAATGAGGAGATGGAGAAGATTGTACAGACCCAGGGTAACCTACCAGGGGCTACATGAGCTGGAGATAGTGGAGTGCTA
Organism: Protopterus annectens; assembly: GCF_019279795.1. Classification (NCBI taxonomy): domain Eukaryota; kingdom Metazoa; phylum Chordata; order Ceratodontiformes; family Protopteridae; genus Protopterus; species Protopterus annectens. The sequence goes on from NC_056739.1 coordinate 837,021,111, forward strand.
TAGAGTGGACAGAGAGCTCCAGCAGCAAATTGTTGAGCTGTGCAGGCCACGCCTCACACACAGAACAGTGGAAACCAAGGTATGTGTTGGCCTAAGACTACTAGCAATAGGTACCTTCCAGAGACCAACTGGTGATATGATGGGGATTTCACTGGCATCAGCATCCAGGGTACTGCACCAGTTCCTGAATGCCATGTCAGCACATATCGGTGATCATGTATATTTCCCCAATTCCCGTGAGGTATTGGCCAGCAATATGCATTTCTTCCAGCAAATAGCGGAATACCCTGAGGTAGTGGGTGCAATTGACTGCACGCACAAACACATCAAAGCACCAGCCGGTGAGCAGGTAGGGCCTACATCAACTGCAAGGGCTTCCACTCCATCAACTTCCAGGTCATGTGCGATGCCCAGGGCATAATACTGAATGTGTGTGCTGGCTGCCCTGGAAGCTATCACGATTCCCATATCTGGCATCTGATGCAGCTGTACCAGACATTTGCCAATGGGGACATCCCTGAAGGTCACCTAGTGGGGGATGCTGGATATGCACTGGAGCAGTGGCTGATGACACCCATCAGAAATGCACACACACCTGAACAAGAACTCCATAATGAGGCACACGCACAAACACGAAATGTAATCGAGCATGTGTTTGGGATGCTCAAGTCATGGTTCCGGTGCCTGAACACATCTGTTGGAGCCTTGCAGTACTCACCAACTACATGTACCCAAATTGTCATGGTATGTGCCATGCTACACAATATGATCCTGCAAAAACAGCTGCAGCAGGAACAACATGAAGAAAGGGCCAAACAGCCTCCCACCATTGCCAAGGCCTGCAAAGGCACAGCGTGACTCAGAGGAGGAACAACCTGTGCCTGCCCCAGTAGGCAGAAGGAGGCATGCCCAGGATGCCTTGGCCTTGACAAAGAGGCAACGCATAGCACATACACTAGCTCAGTAGGAACACTGGAAATGATACCTCTCTCTGACTCGCACATAAAATAAAAGGGATACCTAACTTGACACTACCTGTTTCCAAACATGTATAGGGAGTGGAGTATGTGCATCCGACATAGGCAGCCCTGCAGCACCACCTGAGGCATGATTGCCATGTTTTAAGCAATATAAAGCAGTGCTAAGCAGCTTTTACCAATATCTAGTATATGTAAACAAAATTGCTCATGCAGTGTTGGCCAAGGTTGGGCAAAGTTGAGCAAAGTCAGCTAAACATGCTCATTACTGCTTTACTGTTCCTTAAGCAGTCTGGTCTGGCCAGCATGAAAATAAAAAGCAGTGACAGGGCTTGAACCCAGGATACTGTGCACTATAGTCACAGTACTGAACCACTAAGCCATGATAGCATTACAGTGGCACAGACACAGCAGGACAATTGTACACTAATGCAAACACAAAGCAATGCTGTATCATGCCCGTAATGAGGCAAATGGGTAACCTCACCCACCCGCCTATGCAGACAGAGAACATCAGGCCAGGCGTTGTGATGTGGGTTGTGTAGGCTATGAAGTTGCAAGCTGATATATGTGACAATGGACGCTAAGATCTGTAGTACAGTAGTATGCCTCAAGCCAGTACGATAGGCAACAGTACAGACTGTAATGGTGTCCTGTACATAGCAGTGCAGGCACAGCAAATGTGTATAAGTGTCAGGTGAAACCCACATCCTATGTACACCCACAGTAACAATCCAGTGTACCCACGGGTAGAAATGTACAAAGAATAGCTGTCCCCCCTGTATGTAGAAATGTTGATAAGTCTATGCAAAGTGTCTCATGGAAGCCCTGCAGGCACAGCATGATCCCTGTTGAGCTATGACACAAGGGTGAGCCCTGCTGTAAAAATACACCTTGATTTACCATACACATATAGTATAAATGTGTATACTGTGTGTGCTCACACACTCCAACAAATGTAGTGTATTTCATTCAGCATCACACTGAAAGGTCATACTGGGCATGCTCACACACTTAGGTTAAATACGGATGTGATAATAAGGGATCTATGGACAAATGTGTATAGTCATCTCTACTTCCAGAAACACATTCACAAAGTGGTCTGAAAATACTGCTGTGTGTACACACAAACTGCCAAGGTCTGTGCATGTAGGTCAAAGGAGGTTGCCACTACTCAGCAGTCATCAGACCTGTCAGAGAGTACTACAACATACTTGCGATGAATCTGACTAGGCATGTTCAGCAGCTAGAAAGACCAATGAAGTACCTTAACAAGAGGATTACTGGCATCAAATAGTTGCCCCATGCAACAAGAATGAATGTAAGCCAAGCTGTACTCTGTTGCATACTGTCTACGCAGGAGATCTCTGCCCAACAGACAGGTCCAAGTCATGGTTACACTGAGATCTGTTCTGAGTTACAGCCCAATGGCACTAAATGTACAGAGCCAACTGATATTGGCAACATCCTGGCAGATAGGATCAGTGTTAACTTTACCCCCCTCTCACCCATGAAAAAGCACATGTCTATAATGGAAGACTGCAAAGTTGCTGTCGTCACGGCTGCACAGGTAAAAAACACTCTCCGAAGCCAGTATCACAGCAGCCATGGGACTAGATAACTTCCCAGGTTGTGTAGAATCTACTTCCCTGAAGTAAACATTAACATGGAAGGTCTGTGGCTACTGAAGTTTCCAGAGGACTGCAAACTAGGAGCCATCATTGTAAACACTAAAGATGTGGACATCCTACAAAAGGGCCTCACTGAGACAGATGGCTGTTGTTCAAGCCATGGACTGTAGCTCAATGCCAAAAGGTGTGTTATCATCACCTTTGTTAAAATCTCTGTAGCCAAGAACTACAACATAGGTGGTAGTATACCTCACACTGTAAGTGTGACAAGAGACCCTGGCAAATATAAAGGTCCTATCAAACACCATTATATGAGGAGATTACAACTACCCAAACATTGAGTGTGTGAATTACTCGTATACAACTTCCTTTGCCCAATGTGTCCTACAGCTAAGAAACTCTAACACCCTGGAACAGCTGGTCACCATGCCCACTACAGGTGACAACATACTGGACATGATCATCACCAACATGGGGTACCAGTTTTCCACAACAGAGATAAACCCCTTGCTGGTAATATCAGATCATTAAGTAATCACACTGGACATCCACATCCCGCCCCCCCCCACCCAGTCAATGAAACCACTGTGAAGACATTTGCAAAAGCAAACTGCACACTTCCCAAGACCAAAGTGGAACGTTCCGAAGACCCCTTGCTATAGGATAATGGTATGCAATCTGCAGAAACATTTACAAGTGCATCCTATGGGCATCTACAGGGATGCATGGAATGAGACATCACAAATAAAACCAAGATGCACTCCTCCAAAAATAGGACAACAAGCAGGTGTTTGTTGTCCATATATAAGCTAGACAAGAGAAGGAGGAAATGAACACAGGATAGTTCCAACTTCACTAAAGGAAAGGCATCACTGATCATTATCAGGAAGAAACAATGATCACTCTTAAAATAATCCAAGGATGGTTTCTAAAGACAAATAGCAAAGGAATGTAAGAATAACAACCACAAAGCCTTCAGTCGCTATACCAGACATGTAGGTGTCAACTTCCAAATATGCTGTCAGCTACTGAAAAAAGGAGTGAAATACACCAAACCAACTTTCATTGCCCACATCCAGGGGGACATGTTCAGTGTAAACTCCCCCCATCACCTCCAAAAGGGCATGTGTCCATCACAGAAGGCTGCAGAGACCCAGACGTCATGGACATGCAGGTAAAGACAGCCCTCACCAAAGCTAAGAACATAGCATCAATGTGACTGCATGTTGTCCCAGGCTGTGTCTTACACTAGGCCCATAAGGAGTTACACACTCACCTACATTCACTGTTCAGACTCAACCGTACTGCAGGTTATGTACCCAAAGAATGGCATACACTAACAGTCATCCAGCTCCACAAAGGGTGTGCCAAAACAGAACCTGGAAACCATTGCCCAATATGTCTACTCAGCCGGGTCTACAGAGCTATTGAGCCAATTGTCATGGGACCCATATACTGAGACATCGGAGATCTCCAGACACTGGACTCTACACAACATCACCTTGTTAAAGGCAGAGCCTGGCTCCCAAACCTGGTTGAGTTATTTAAAACAGTTACCATGAACATAGATGGAGGTGAAAGTAGTCCACACAGCCCATCTGGACCTCACTAAGGGCTTACTACACCATACCCCACTCTGTCATCATGGACAAGTGTACCAGCTTGAACATTAACAGCTATGTCACAGGATGGGTGGCCAAGTGGCTCACAGATCAAACACACATGTTCATAGTTGTGGGTGCCATGTCCAACTCTAAGCCAGTCACAAATGGCATCACACAGGTCTTGGTCCTGGGACCCCAACTGTTCAGTAGATACTGCTCAGAGGTACAGGGAAGCATGGCAGGTGTATGACTGAACAGGATTTCAGATGAATGGTAACTGTGGTCCATAATTGACTGTGCAGCTGACACAGACATCCTCCAGAAGTGTCTTACAGAGACAGATACCTGGTGTCAAAACAATGCCCTCAAGCTGAATGGCAAGGAATGCATAGTCATCCCCTTTGGGTAAAACAAAGTGCACACAAATTACCACATAGGTGGTAATCCAGCATGTACGGAAAAAGTCATTATGGCCCTGGGGACACAGGTAGATAGTAAACTCACCTTTGATGATCACATGCCCAAAGTGTTTAGACATTCCTTCAATGTAGCCCATCTAATCTCACCTAATGTAACTCACTTCGTATAGTCTGATGATGTCACCATCCTACAAATATACCTGTGGAAAAGATAAATCCCAGTAATGTGTACAGCACATCATGTAAATGTGTACTTCTCTAATATCATGAAGTAGTTAGGTAGGGGTTTGAATCCTGCACTGGACAACTCTGTATGTATTTGTGTGTGGTCTCCTTGGGAAGGAGCAACCTTTTAGGAGAGTAGTGAAACACCTCAAAAGTGGTAAACTAACCTTTGTCGTCTGATGATGTCACCATCCTACAAATATACCTGTGGAAAAGAGAACTCCTAGTAATATGTATAGCTTGGTGTGTTAATGCGTACTTCACTAGTATCGGGAAGTAGTTAGGTAGGGATTTGAATCCTGCGCTGGCCAACTGTGTGTGTGTGTTTGTGTGTGTGTCTGTGTGTGTGTGTGTGTTTGTGTGTGATCTCCTTGGGAAGAAACAACCTTTTAGGAGATTAGTGAAACACCTCAAAAGTGGTAAACTAACCTTTGTCAAGTCTGATGATGTCACCATCCTACAAATATACCTGTGGAAAACAGAACTCCTAGTAATCTGTATAGCGCGTCGTGTTAATGCGTACTCCACTAGTATCATAAAGTAGTTAGGTAGGGATTTGAATCCTGCACTGGAAAACTGTTTGTGTGTGGTCTCCTTGGCAAGAAGCAACCCTTTCGGAGAATAATGAAACACCTCAAAAGTAGTAAACTAACATTTGTCAAGTCTGATGATGTCACCATCCTACAAATATACCTCTGGAAAAGAGAACTCTCAGTAATACATATAGCGTATTGTGTTCATGCGTATTTCTCTACTATCATGAAGTAGTTAAGTAGGGGTTTGAATCCTGCACTTGGTGAGTGTGTGGGCTGTATGTGTGTGACACTGTTGGTCAATGTGTTGTGGGTTTTGCTTTTACTACTGTATGACATATCAGTATGCATTGCACATGTGAGCTAGCTGTGTGTCAAATACATATACGTACATATTACCTCAATGATTGCATGTGTGGGAACCATGCTTTCTCCAAGAACACAGCTGTCATCCTTGCCAGACTGTGCTGCTGCTTCCCAGACCTTAGGTCACATCTGTATGCTTGTGACAAGCCCAGCCACTGCAGTGATCCCTGGCTTAGGTCATCTGTGTCACACTAAGTCATTACAGTTCCTATTGGAATGTGTGTGTGAGGGTCTATGGCCGAGGTATATGTCAGACCTGTTCAAACGCAGCAAAGTCTGTCAATGATGACTATGTATAACAGGTGTTGAACAACCTTTGTGGATATGCATGCAGACCCCTTATTGCTTATGTGATCCACTGACGGATCTCAAAATACCTTTGGAAATGTAATTAGCAAAGGACAGATGACATAATACTTGGTTGCATGTACACATCGGTACCTGTTCATCATGTTGTTGGCTACTACCTATGTGGTACTGTGGGGATAATATGTTCCGTAAAGGTGGATGACTATGCTTAGTTTGGCTTATAGCTTTCCAGCATGGGTTTGACAATAGGCATCCGTCTGCATGATACCCTTGTGCAGGATGAGTGTGTCATCTGGAGAATGCATTATAGGCCACAGCATGCATTATCAGATGTGGACAGACATATCCCTACTGTGATTGCTTGTACCTAAGAGAGTTATATGCCAAACAGGAGTGGTGTCAGTAATGGGTGCAGGTGAATATCAGTGGTTACTGGCATAGTATAGTACCTGAAGGATCCAAATGTTGCTGTGTGTCCTACATCTGTGTGTCGGTTGTCAGGACATCATCTAATGATTGGTTATGGTCAGGCTGTGGAAGTGATGTATACTGCCAGAATGCAAAACAATGACAGAGAGTAACAGTATCACCCACAGCATAGTGTCAAACCATGTCATACACACATGTGTAGTCAGGTTCCGGAATGTGTGTAGTACAATGCATACTGGCCACCAATAGAAACTATGGAGTGTTACTGTGTAATACAGAGCATGTCACCCTGGCCATATGTCCACTATGCACGTACATGCAGACAATGCACCTCCACAATGTTCACAACTGTACACCTGCAAATCTGTGCTACACACATCCCAAACATACTGTCCACTCTCTAACACATGCTGCCAATACTGCACACATCAGCCAAGTGGCACGTGGCCAGACAATACACAATTGGAACCAACACTGGTGTAAATAACACTACAATGACAATCATAGCTTTGATGCATCATGCCTGCTCAGCTACACCTTCAAGCATATCATCACACTCTACTGCTGACAACATGCTAACATTGCTATACTGCTATATAGACACCCTGTGCATCAGCACCATGGTAGCCTGTTCCTGCATCGATGTTACAGATGACAGAAGGTGGCACAGGTTTCATCATATGCACAGGGTGTGTTGTTGGTTTGCCAGAGGCCTACAGTGAGCCATTCATGTGACATGTATGTGTGTGTGTGTGTGTGTGTGTGTGTGTGTGTGTGTGTGTGTGTGTGTGTGTGTGTGAGGGGCAAGAATACTGGAATGGACCAATGTTGTAATGTATGTGGGTATGTGTTAGCCCTAGGTGTCTGGTGTATGTGTGTGTGTGTCTGTATGCACACAGTTCCACCATGTGGCTGCCATATATGGGTATTTGTGGGACAGCCACAGACTGTACCTGCGAGGCTTTACAGATCACCGTCTCTGGCCATGGATACAGTACCTGTGCCTGGCAGGGGTGCTACTGACACTATCAAGTACTAAACCAGACTGGATACTATCCCCAGAGGTGGATGGATGTACACTGGATACAGGTCCCTGCTGGGACTGTCCAGAGCCATGTGCACGTGGTCTTCTAGGATGTTCTATGGACAGCCCACCCCCAACATTGCTGGGGCTGGTACTGGATCTATGTAGCGGCTGTGGCTTGAGGGACGTCCGCAGTGATTGCCAGCTGTTGATGCTGCTGGCATACGTCCACGTCGATGTCTCAACCGTCCCGCACTGTCCTGACACATGGACATGACATTGCGGAGGATATCTAATGTCTCTCCCCAACATCTATCAGTCAATAGGGAGCATTACCTAATATGAATGTGTTATGTGTTGAAGAGTGTCACACAGCCCCATGATAGGCCTCTACCCCTCAGGTATATTATGTGTGCTGTGTGGATGACGTGTGGGATACTGAAGTGTGACCTTACAGCGGGTGTCTGAATACGCCATGTGTAGCATGTTAAGGTGTACTGCATATGACAAAGTTGTGTATGTTGTGTACATGTGTATCAACTATACCTATCCAATGTCCAGTACGGTGTTGCCACAATTGTGTGCGATGCTCTGTGTATTGCATGTGATTGAGGCAGCTACTGACATTACTGAGATGTGCATAGTCTCACAGCAAACATGCACAGCATGCATTATGAGTAGGTGTGTTACGTGTACATGGCCTACACCTCACCTATGACATGCACATTTCATTAGCAATATTACATTTATACCACACTCACCAGCATCGACCAGATGCCTTGCTGTCACACCAGAGGGACCTACAAGAATATGAGACAGTTTGTCAGTGGCCACAACTGTGGCATTGCTACTGTGGGTTTGCTAAACTACAGTAGTACAACAGTCGACAGTCACAGGCGTACAGATTATATTCCACATATCAGTATTGCACAACACTAGGCAGCACAACTGCTATACACACAGTACACATCTCACATATGCATAATCTACCAATACAGGTAACAGTAGTCTACAGATAGGGCATGTTACTTGCATGCTTCATGTCAACATGCTGGGTGGCTCCGGACTCCATGATGACACATGTATGTTGCTGTTCCTGTTGTTGGCCAGGAGCACCCACGCTTATGAGCAGCTCCTCCACTCTGGTGAGGGGGGGATGAATGGCTACCCCACCACCTGTGGCAAGCTGTTGTCTACGGATATCAGATGCACGCCGCCGGACATGTCTAATTAAATCACTGCAGTGATGGCGTACCTGCTCATATGTCTGGTTATGCATGCCTATGTCATTTACCCGACAAACAAGATCTTGCCACAGTGCAGTCCGCTCATGCTGGTCCTGGCTGGTTCTAGAGAACAGCAGGGTGTAGTGCTGCACCAGGCTGCTGTATATTTCCTGTTCCTCTGCAGCTGTATAACATGGCTTGCGTTGGTGGGCCATGCCCCTGGAAGACAATTAAATAATATGTGTGAGCAAGTCATGTGGCACACTTAACATTCTAAAGTACAGATATCAATTAACTGCCATATATAGCATCCGAATGGCTGTCAGAGGATACACACGTTCAATACCACATATTAGTGCTCAGGCCACAACTGGCTGACAGTGCCTGGCATGCTCTATATATCAAACCATGTTCTGCACAGCAGCAAAGAGAAGCCAGTATGTAAGACTATACACCAGTACATGGCACACTGTATGTGACACAATGCACCACCTAGCCACAGGAGGTATATATCAAGCTAATGCATAAAGAAAGATGTCATCCATTGCAATGAATGTAAAGTACAGTTACAGTATTACCAGTATATCACCCTAGTCGTTGATGCCAAACCCCTGCCTAACATATGTGCACAGTTGTTAATATAGGTGGCATACTGCTGTACTAGACTATACATGTTGCTAAATACACACATATACCCTGTAACACACATATGATTGAGGGCATGGTACAGGCATAATTACACACACATCAGACATACATACAACACACAAATGTATGCCAACCCAGATGAGGTTTACCTGTGTACCATACAGTACTGTGTGTCACTACTTACAAAACCTTATGCCTGAGGTATGTAATCTGTGAGGACTACAGGGAACACACAAAACAGTGTTTCCAAGAAATGTGAACATACACCATACTGTACTGTTTAGGCCTACAACTTCAGGTAGTACTACAGTCCATATGGGAGTTGGATTCACCAGCAGTACCACTCACTAAGCATACATGTATTGCTTTAGCCTACAATGGGACACCACAGTCGACAACAAGGGACTATGTCACACCGTATGCCATACTACTTTTTCTGTCTAGCAATAGCATACACATCTTTTGCTGGGATCACAGCTAGGACACAAACTACCATGACAGAAACAATTTCACACTAAGCTATCACACCTTTACAGACCTTGCACACATTCACCAACACATTAACCATCACACTCAGTCGACCTCACATAGCAATTATTGCACTAAGTACATGTGTATGTGCATCGTGTCATAGGTAGGTAATACACTATTGGCCCTAGGGCCTACAGCAGCCTAGCCATACACTACCCTGACCTTTGACACACATGTAATTTAATTTCACTTGCCCCTGTCAACCAGAGCCACAGAGGTGATTCCCAGGGTGTATTTCCTATCTCCCAAACAATCATCAGGAGTATTTATGACAACTGCTAATGAGGAGCTTTGTTAGCTATTGATAGGTGGTTTGTTCCACAGTATGGCATGTCTCTGAGATGGGAATCTATCCCTCCAGCATGTGCTGTTTAGTGAGCTGACAAGGTTTAGGGCCCTAGAGTGTGTATCTCGGAGGGATTGTAATATGTTTACGTGGAGGATGTCCAACAGCTATGGGTGTGACATAGTTCTTTATGTTAGGCAGAGTTCACCTTTGGGTAGGCAGTATGCAACACAGTCTAGCTGTGGTTTTGTTTGTCAGTCTGTATAGGGCATTTGTTTGAGGCTGGTATTACTCTTTGTGAGGTATGTCTGTGGCCTTTCCAGTTGCTGTAGTTGTCATGTGAGGTACATACCACATGGGGCATTGTACTCTATAATGGGTTTTCAGTGTGATGAGTAGAGGGGAACACTGACCTATATTTCCCTAGATGACACACCTTTTATGATGACGTGTATCATGTAGACAGATTACATGACTAGTGTGGCACTGTGATTATCAAAGAGGAGGCTACTGTCCACTTGTGTCCCATGTTCCCTTATCACACCTACAGTGTTAGGTAGACTACCACCTATGTGGTAGTTAATGGGTACAGTGTTTTGGCAAGAAGGGATGGCACTGCAGTGTCAACACTGAGCTTCAGTCCATGTCTTGGTCACTAGGCACCTGTCGCAGTAAGTATGACCCCATGTCTCTCTCTCTCTATATATATATATATATATATATATATATATATATATATATATATATATACACACACACACATACATACATACACACATACATATAAACATCCATTGCTGTACATACAGATGTACATATAGGCACATATACAGTCCACTTTTCATGGTGGGAATATCAATTATGTGACAGTTGTGAAATATATAGTTATGTAATAATATTGCACAGTGTTGTGCAGAATGCATTGAAGGTGTCCTCAGCCCAGGTAGCTTTAGCAGGCCTCACTGGCTGCGACACTGCAAAAATGACAAATCATACCCACAGCATTTAACCACCACATGTCATATACCAGCACTGCATGCTGTTTTCTTTGCCACAGACTACAACCTACATAGAAATATGCACATAACAACCTTTAACAATATATATATATATATATATATATATATATATCTATATATATATATATATATATATATATATATATACACCCTTCACAAACAGTTGCAGTATGTCCCTTGCCCTATGCACATGTACAGATACATATAGATATGTACTGCTGCCACATATGGATGATTCACAGTATGTAGAGTAGTCCTCAAAAACATCTATTACATGCCAGCAAATACATATGTGTTACATACCTTTCCTTTGTATTTCTCTGTTCCGTCTGTTTTTAAAGGAAATAGTTTTTTTTTTTTGGGGGGGGTTTTCTCTGTTGATGTTGCTCTTTCTTTTTCTGTGTCTGTCTGTTTCTGTCTCTTTGTCTTTGTCTGTGTCTCTGTCTCTCTCTCGCTCTCGCTCTCTCTCTCTCTCTCTGTTGCTGCAATGATATTATTGCATGTGTGGACAGCAAGTACAGCCTGCTTTTCTAGGTATCTGCACATATGCATGTGATGGCCTCTGCACCAGTTGGTGCCCACCATTTAGTAATTACATGCAGCCTGCTGTGTGGTAATTGCAGTACTCACTGTCATAGCAGCCCACTGCTATAAAATGCTAAGTTAGGTATGCGTAGCCCTGTCAGCTTTCCAAAGTGGGGCCCATGCTTGTTTGCTGTGGACACCGTTGTCAGTCAGAAGGTTGGTATACTTCTTATATCTGAAGCTACGGTTGTAGCCAGTGATTTGCATGTTGTACTCAAACCTGAATGTTGCTGCTTCTAGTACACACTTGTCAGTGTAGAATTTTACTCACCCCTCCAAATGCTAACACAAGATACATGGGAGTATGTACTTTCTTTTCTAATTAGACAATTAACTGCCATACAAAATTAGTTATTGCAATGTATTCTTCTGGCACATGAACTGTTTGTGAACTACTATACTGTAAATATTACTTTACTCACTTCTGAACAGTTTGTGTTTTTTTTGTGTTGACATTAGCACAGACTGCTCAAGACAACTGGACAAATTTCAGTACTGAGTATGCCTACCTACATCCTTGGTAGAGCCTGAATACACAGGTGTATTGTTCTTTTGGGTAGGGGTGCAGAAGTACAGAGAGCATTATTTATTATTGTGTGATGTTTGTCTTGCTGAACATACAGGGTTGCTGTGTACCTGTTAGTCTATCAAGGCAAGTAGTCTGTCTGCGTAGCTCACACCTGTGGACATATCCAGATGGTAGCCAGAGGTTAGCCTATTATTCTTTGTCTGTGCACCACACCGGTCTTTTCAGCACTGGAACAATGGCATTGTCACAGTTGGTTGCTACCAGTACATGGCTACATCCTTTGATATTTCTGTGTTGTACTCCTACATAAGGGTATGCTTGTGGGACTCCTTCCAAAGCTATTTTCAGAGTGTGTAACAGCAGAAAAGCTGATATGCCTGTGTGTTTCTGCCTCTGACAGGCCTCTGATACACTCAGGTATATGTTTGAACAGCCTCAGGGAAAGGTACATATAAGTGAGGTACACCTGTAATATATTACAGACATTAAGTTGAGACTGTGAGAAAATCAGAGCATATGTATTAATACACCTTTTCTGATGTGCAAGCAGTGTCTACTCTTACTTATTGACATTATTCATTAGGTGTAATTCCCCACTTTTCTGCCTAACGTCAGTACTTTTCAGGGGGATTCAGAGGGACACAGCTAACATTTGTTTACGAATCAGGGACATCCCTGACAAGTAGTCACAGTTGGGAAGTATGGCCTCTGCCCTATTCGAATATGCCAGTGTTTATCCTGCTCTGACACTGTATGGGGTTTGTAAAGTGCTACTGTAACATCCTTGTTCAAAATAAACACCTGTTTCTACCTCACTGTCTCAGCTCAGTAACAATCTCATCAGAAATTCAACCACCATTCTACCTCTACTACCTAGCTCACCTATAGTATACTCTCAAAAGTTCCAGTCTTCACAATTAGAATTTTCTTACTCAACTTCTATTCCAGTCTTATATATCTACAGTTATATTATGTGTTTTACTATCAATCTTTCTGAACAGTTAATTGCAGCCTCATGATAAATTGTATTATGTTTAATCAATATTTTGTGTTATATACTCTATATACCTGTAACCACTTCTTAGCTAATACTGTTTTAGTTATGATTAATGTAGTTGATCTCATATATGTACTGAACTTTGGAGCTTATCTCCCCGGGCCTCTACTGAAAATGGACATATATCCAGCTAGACTAGCCCGGTCAACAAATGTAAAATAAAAAATAAAATAAAATAAATAAATAAATTATTTCCTGCTAGAATGGCTGGTTCTCTTTTCACAGTCATGTCATGCAATTCCACAACAACTGCTGGTAAAGATCCACAGAACAAGATTTGTGTTATGGCATTCCTATTTTCCCTTTACATTCACTCATTGTAATGCATGATATATTTATTACAGCACCAACTTGTTGTATGTCTACTGTGGCTTAGTGGTACTTCATGCAGTGTAGTGTGTCCGGAGTTCGAGACTGACAGAGGTGTTTTATTTTGCTGCTCAGCATAAAAAGGGTCCTGCCATGCAGAGTGACTAAGGCACTTTTAAGCAGTTGTAAGCAGGTTTGTGTGGGTTTGTGCGATGCTTAGCAATACTTAACTAAGCGCACACTTGCACAAACCCACTAACTACTGCTTAAAAGTGCTTACTCCCGATAACCCCTGCGCTCATTTCTTTGAAAGAAAAGAAAATGGGGAGATAGGAAAGTGGTGAAAAAGGGGCACAAAGAGGGAAAGACAGTAGGGAAAACAGCTCAGGATGTGCAGGGCAGGTGTAGGGAAGGTCCATAGCTGCCTATTTCTTTAACAGCAACAGCTGTGCATGTACTAATAATTTGGATGGAATTTTGAAACCTTCCACCCCTGAGAGAGGGGTGAGGACAACAAAGTATGTTGTACTGCCAATTAGATATAAGTGTATGTGTCCAGTAGACATGTGTACAAAATGGGCAGCTATGTATGGGGCGTAATTTTTTTGTGGGAGCAGATTGCCCATTTTTATTTTTTTTCAGTTGAGAGTGGTATGTGGGGTAGGGGAAGTAGGTATATTTGGGGAGGTAGGTTGGGGAGGTAAACAGACAAGACAAACAAGATGCATACAGGGGCGGAATATGACACATGGGGTGGGTGAACACCATTGACAGGGAAGGGAGTTTGGAAATCGCAAGCCCATGAGCCCACAGATGGCAACAGTGGAACTGACATCCCCACCCATGGACTGTCACCACTGCACCTTCACAGCCTGGAGGGTGGCTGTGCTTGGGGCTGCATAGGAGGGGCAGGCTCACACATGAGTCACGCCACTCTTGCCTCAAGTTGGCATAGAAGATCAGCGACTGAACGCTTGATCTCCCTATGCACCACAGCCCGGACCATTCAGAGGGTGATAGGTGGCCCTCCTCCGGCCATGCTTGCATGGGGGGATGAGCCCCATCCCCTGCAGTGCTTCCACCTGAAGGTGGCACAGGGCCACTGGAGGAGGAGGTCCCGGGCTGGGCACTGGACATGCTGGTGCCCGGTGCCATTGCCAGCTGAGGTGGGAGAGGAGGGTCCACTGGGACCGGCCTTCCCATATGTTCTATGTTTAGCAGGATTTAATGACAATATGGGTTAGTAACAGACAACAGCATTCCAAATTAGTTGTAACAGCATGCAGTAGTATTCCCATTAACCCAACAAACATGAATTCCAACAGTTGAACAGCAAGCATAACACATGCATATTTAGAACAACAGTGGACATTCCAACAGCATGCAGGATTTATTTGTGGCAACAGGCCACCAAGATTGTGGTATGTGAACAGGGCACATGCATCAAAGTACATGCAGATATTTATGAACCAATAGGACATATGTCCCAACAAAGTTTTTCAGATTACACATACCCATTTAGGTGTGGAATGGCATTATTTATGACCATAAAGTAGGGTGTAAAAAGATCACTCCATTAACAACTTATATATACTTATAACTTTACTCTACATTCCTACTGACTGCAGGTATATATCCCCTACATGTATTATTACACTAGGCAGTGTCCATTAAATTGTGAAATGGGTTTTGATAGTTGTTTATATACCTGACCTGTATCTGACATACAAACTGTTCAAGATGCAGATGTTACTGCTATGTATTTATATATTTCATTTATATTCATATATCTACATATCTGGCTGTCTTCAGGTGACATTATCAGCTAAATTTAAACAGACCCCTACATTTCTAGCAGCACACTGACATTTGTGGGGAACACAATCACAAGCTACTCATGTGCCAGATTAACCTGTACATGCTAGCCATGAACCAACAGTTGAGGACTGTATATATGCTTAAGAGCTACCGGCATTCCCTTCATCCACTTTATATGGACCTGCACAAGTGTGGATTGACAGCACTTAATACAACTGTACTATTTCCATAATGCAAGGGTACAACAACATATCAAAGAAAGTGACACGGACACAGTCCAGGAATTATACCTTTATTAATTACATTACACACTTTTGTAATGGCTCTCTCATTCATTTCATATTTTGGTGCATGCAGAATACTTTTATTCCAGACTTATTATACCTTTATTAATGGGTTACAACACTTTTTCACACTCTCTCACTTATTTTATATTACAATACATGCAGAGACTTTATTCCAGACTTATTATACCTTTATTAATGGGTTACAACACTTTTTCACGCTCTCTCACTTATTTTATATTACAATACATGCAGAGACTTTATTCAAGACTTATTATACCTTTATCAGTGGGTTACAACACTGTTTTTCAGGCTCTCTCACTTATTTTATATAATAATACATGCAGAATAATTACTAACCTGCCTGGTGGTGCAACCTTAGCAGCCTATCTGCATAGGCTTGCCAATTTACAGCACAGACACCTGCAGCTGTGAAGTACATGAAGGGATATTGAGACATACCTATCCATTATATAGACTACAGTAGCATTTATTACATACTTCATTCCATAGCTACCTACTCAGTAGTGGGGCATCTTGCATGTCACGGGCCTCCTGTATCCATCGGTCCAGTTGGTCCTGCTTCTGTCTCTTCAGGTCTGCATGGTGGTGACGGACCTGTTCACCAGTCCAAGGGATGCCTGTGGCACCGGTGAGATCATGAGCTAATCGGTTCCAAGCCTCAGCTTTGTACTCTGTCCCTTGAAACTGGCCCTGCAGGAGTCTTGACTCATGATGGCGGACAAGGAGCCAAACCATGTATTTTGATTCCTCCATGCCCCACCGTTGCACTCGAAAGTGAGTACCCTCTCCAGCACCGGCCATTCTGACTGCAGATGGGAGCTACAACCAGTTATGGTGAGTATTCCTGCCAATGGAGCTTAAATATGCCTCATTTCCCGCACTTATTTGTGATTGGCCGTTTTTGAAAATTCTCAGCTAACAGCAAACCTGCTTAGCAATGGTTAAACTTCCATTTATAAGTATATGTATGTTAACAGTGTATGTTTATGCTAAGCTGTCATGGCTTAGTGGTTCAGTACTTTGATTATGGTGCACAGTGCCCCAGGTTCGAGCCTTGTCATTGTTTTTTATTTTACTACTGTCCAGACAGGCTAGGAGGTGTGGCTGTGTTTAGGCGACTTTGCTCACCTTTGCTCTACGTTGCTCCACTTTGCCCGACGGTGTGCTGGTTAGCGCAGTGCGCAGCTCCGCGCAAACCTATTGCGCTAGGTAAAGCACTGCTTAGCTATGGACAACTATATTGCGCTAGGTAAAGTGCTGCTTAGCTATGGGCAACTATATTGAGCTGGGTACAATGCTGCTTAGCTATGGGCAATTATATGTCAATATCCTTAATGCTGCTCACCTTCTTATATTTATATATATATACACTTTGTTCACTAATACATAGGCCATTTCAATGCTTTTTGCTAAAATTTCATTCATATATGTCAGGAATTATTTTATATACTAATTTAAAACATAAAACAGAAATGGGAGTGGTGGGACTAGAACCGGGAATGCCTCCTCTTTGTGTGAAGGCTCTACCACTACGCTATTGCTATTTGGCTTAATTTGCATAAACATTTCTTATTATGCTCTTCGATGTCGAAATTGCTAACTGTAGCTAAGCAATGGTCACACCCATGCAAGCATGCACAAATACGGGCAGCTATATCAGGAATTATTAAAAAAAATTACATTTTACAATTACAAAGGGGTTTAGTATGTGGGGATGTGCAATATTCGCTATGTGTACATTTCAGAGGACTTGCTAATTGCACTTGTCATTTTCACATTTATATAGTTGCAGGGGAGTGGATATTTGGACTGCTCGGCAGTCTGACATGCCCCCTGCAGTCTTACACACTCCGTGTTAGCCTTCAAGTTGAGTCAGCACGCCCTCATGCATATACATGATGCACTGACATCATACTC
This sequence comes from Protopterus annectens, assembly GCF_019279795.1. Classification (NCBI taxonomy): domain Eukaryota; kingdom Metazoa; phylum Chordata; order Ceratodontiformes; family Protopteridae; genus Protopterus; species Protopterus annectens. The sequence goes on from NC_056739.1 coordinate 837,038,861, forward strand.
TTAGATGGCCGTTTCCGTGTAAGACTTAGTTAGTCTTACACGGAGGATTAGTGAATCCCCCCCACTGTATATATTTTTATTAATTCGTCATTGGGGCAGCATAGTAATGTTTTTTTCATTTGTTGTTAGTCTATCTCATTTTCCTTTTTGTATTGCATTGGTTTGGCAAAATAATAGCAAGTCAATTTAATATATTTTAGAATGTATGGTAAAAGTGGGGTTAAGATTTAAAAGGTTTTAATGTTTTTAAGGTTAGTAAAATTTTATAGTAATTATAAGTGTTTTAGATCAGGATGGTGTTAGAGTACTTTTAATTGGTTAATTGCATTATTTAATTGTTCATAATTGTGTTATTAGAGAGCAGGATTTAGTATAAGTAGGAAAGAAGTAGATGTAGTGTTGTCTAAAGAAGTCCTTGGTAAAAGGATAAAAATGCGGTGATAGAGTTAGCTTTTAATGTGTTGTTTTTATTTTTAAATAATAAAGTTTATTTGTAGATTCCTGGGTCAGTTCGTATATATCCCTGCACCTCTGTAGTGTCATTTGGCTGTTTTTTTGAGTTGGCAGAGTTTTCTGCACTTTTGACACTAGCTTCCACAGCAGTTTTTGAATATAATTATAAAGATGGAAATATAAAGGAAACTTTGATATATAGAAGGTAATACTAGACTAACAGTAATGAAGAATTTAATACCTATATGTTTACTCAATTAAAAAATATGTATTATATTTAAATAAGAATTACAAATAGTTTCTGATGGTGACAGTTTTAAATGCATCTTTTTTCCTGTCTGCTTTAATGATGGTAGGGTTGTGTTTATGGATAACATAATCTATGAAGGAAAGATGATGGAAATACTTAATGTCTTTCGGCTTTTCCCGGTTAGGGTCGCGACAGTGGAACTCCGGTCCGCTAATGATTGGTAGTTGATTTTTCAGTGCCGAGTTACCAGCCCTGATGCACAACCTTCAAAGAAGGTACGCCCATTCACGCATGTCTCCATGCAGAAGATGCTCTAGCTGTGAATTGAACCAGACAGCATCTTAATGTGAAGGGACAACGCTACCGCAGCACCACCACTGCGGAAATACTTAATGACTGTACTAAATATACTAGGGTGTCCTAAAATTAAATAAATGTAGCTTATAAAAAAAAATCTTTCTAAGTCTGAATGACCTTTTATTAGAAAGACTTATTGATTTAAATACATATAATTTTTTTATATGCACCAAAACCTAGGGTTTCTGCCATTGTTGGTATACCCAAGGTTCATAAGGATATCAGTAACCCACAGCTTAGACCTATTGTGTCTGCTGAGGGATCAGTGACAGCGCCTTTGGCAAAATATACTGATATTAAGCTTAGAAAACGTTCTATGGCAGTCACAAATAGTCTAAAAGACTCTTGGGATTTATTAAAAGGTGTGAATAGTAATACGTATAATGAAAATTTGATCTTTATTACTATAGATGTTATTGATCTATTCACCTTTATACCACATGAGCAAGGACTCGAGTGGTATGAGAAGATTTTAAGTAGTTATGAAGAATTATCTTTTAATGAGTTTTGTACATGTTTAGTTTTATTGGTCATAGTATTAAGAAGTAATTTTATTTTCTTCGAGGGTGAGTTTTTCCAGCAACTTAGGGGTGTTGCTATGGGAGCCAATTGTGCTCCCATGTATGCGAACATTATTTTGCCACACTGGGAGCAAAAATTTATATTTAGTTCATAATATAAGAATTGTTGAAATTTTTACAGACATTTTTTGGACGATATCTGTTTATTTTGGACAGACACCTAAGAAAAATGTTTAGAGTTTTTTAATTATATGTGCACTACTGCAATTGCTTATGAGATAAAACATAGTGAAATAAATTATTTGGATGTTACTATATCTAAAAATAATGGGAGGTTTAAGTCCAAGGTATTTAGAAAAAGCACTTTTTCAAATGCTTATCTACACTATAACAATGCACATCCATTTTATCAGAAAAGGGGCCTAGTTAAGGGCCAGTTTGTTCATATGAGTAGGATGACTTCTGATGATGATGATAATTATATAAATGAATGTCAGTTTCTTATGGATATGTTTAGGGAAGAGGTTACCCTGAGAGATTATTGAAACAAGTTTATGATGAAGTTTTAGAAGGGAGAGCTACGAAATTTGCACCCATATTGGGAACTGGTGGACAAATTACAGATCAGTGTGAAATTAACAATGTAGTAAGGGATAGTACACATGGAGGGACCCTGGTTGTTACTTACGATTGGGATTCAGGAGTGGTCAGAAATACCATTGTGAAAGAATGGGCAAAATGTTCCAGTATTTCTGACCTGAAAGACCTCTGAAATGGACCTATCGTAAAGGTTTGAACATTAAAAAGGTTTTGAAGAATAAAAGGGTAACATATAAGGATACAAAATGTAAGAAAAGGGGTACCTACAAATATGGTTGTTGTCCACAATGCCCCTATATAAAGGAGGGAAACACCTTATACCTAAGTGCTAGGGATAAGTATATTAATAGTAAAGGGTATGCTAACTGTAACTTGTTTGGAATAGTTTATATTATCTTGTGCAGCAAATGCCAGCATTTTACTTGGGAAAAACTGAAAGGAATTTTATGTTTAGGATTTACAATCACAGATACGATATAAAGAAAAATAATTTAACTAATGCTTTATATAAGAACACATTGACATGTGTAGGGGCTGAGTTTTATTTTTTTGTTGTTGAAGCAGTGGACTTGGATATTAGAGGTGGGCCTTGGGAAACCAGACTAGAATACAGACAACTATATTGGCAGAATGTTTTAGAAGCCAACAGATTCCCTGGTGTAAATGATATGGTCTCCCTGGCACCAATCCTGAAGTTAAGGGCAGCTAAACTTTGATGTTTACATTATAAGGCCACTAGATGGTAATATTGTACACAAATTTATATCTGTATTACATTTTTCACTAGGTTTTAGTTTTCAAACTTATTTAAAACTAATTTATTTATAATAAAGTTATGTCCAACAGGTTTTAATGATTATAAATGTATATACCTGAATTTTATTGAATGCTATATGTATTTTTCTATATATTTTTCTATTTTTTTATATTAACTGTCTTTTGCCTATGGTGTTTTATTGAACTTTGGTTATGATTGGTTAATTGTTTTATTGGGATAGTTTTACTATATAAATAGAGTCTGGTAATTTGGTACACTTTAATCTGATGAGGTTTCTTTGAAAGACAAAAATGCGGTGATCAAGTTAAGTGTTAGTTTTTATGTTATTTTATTGGTGTGATTAATATAACTGTGTTTTGGAATTTTGGGTCATTCCACCAAGTGTGCATTTACATGGTTTATTGGTTTTGAACTTTTGGACACATTTATCCACTGTGTTTTTGGCTGTTTTATTGAGTTGGTAGAGTTTTCTGCACTTTTGACACAACAGTTTTGAATACAATTATAAAAATGGAAATATAAAGGAAACTTTGATATATAGACGGTAATAATAGACTAACTGTAATGAAGAATTTAATACTTATATGTTTACTCAATTAAAAAATATGTATTATATTTAAATAAAATTTACAAATAGATTCTGACAGTGACAGTTTTAAATGCATCTTTTTTTCTGTCTGCTTTAATGACGTTACAGTCATGTATTTACTCATAGCAACAAATAATTATTAGGATTAATTCATTTATCTTAGTCTGCATAGATAAAAAGAATTTTAAGAAAGTGTATGCAGATACATGTTCTTAGTTCATTCATACATAGTATTGAATAGATTTTTTCCTTTTGTATGTTTTTAATGTACATGCAGTGTCCCCTTCTGCTTGCTATTAACCTGCAGGAGCTAATAATTCCCACTAGATGTCATGAGAGGGTTAGTTTGTGGCTTCTATGAGAGATATAGTAAGTCTAGATTTGGTTTATCCATGTAGAAGGTTGTTAAAATATACAGTTTTGTTCTTTTCAAATTTAGACTTTTTAAGTTGTCCATAACAGTTTTAAAAATGTATTTGTCATAATGAATGAAGGAAAGCACTTTTCAATTTTACTTATAATAGCAGTCTCCATCAAATGATAATATTTAACATTATACCTATTAATGTTAATGGGTTGAACAACCCCATGAAAAACAGTAGTATCAACAAATATCTAATGCTGCATAAAGCAGATTTTGCATTCATTCAGGAATCCCACTTAATAACAGAAAATCTAAACAAATTAACCTTTAAGGATTATAAGATTTTGGTAAGCTCAAACTACAACCACAAGCGAAAAGGTGTCCTAATTTTACACAGAAAATCAATGAGAATTCCAGAAATAGTTGACTCATAAGCAATGATGGTATGCTTGCTTTAATTATAATAAAACTAGATAAAAATATATACACTTTTGCAAACACCTACTGGATACTGGGTATTGGGACTAAAACTGTGAAAAAATATTTAGACACCATAACATTAAAGTCTAAAGGTGAGTTACTATTTGCAGGTGATTTTAATTGTATCTTGTCCTTCACTGATACTACAAGTTCTAAGTCCTTCAATATGTCCACTGTTGCCAAGCACTTGAACAACTACATAAAAGACAGAAACCTAAATGACATTGATGGCATAAACATATTATCCTCCCTGAAATATTCTCATTACTCTTACAGATTTGGCATGCAGACAAACATAGACAATGTCTTTGTAACCAGTTCTTTGCTGGCCCAAACTGATAATATGATGCTGGCATCACCACCTATGTCTGACCACAATGCTATCACCTTCAATGTAACACTTAATACTGACCCGTTAAACTTCTGCCAAAGACTAGCTGCTTATCTAGTAACAGTACAAGGATTTAAATAATGGTTTCTAAATGAAATAAAGCTTTACTAGACACCAATAATAATTGAGAGGTTTCAGATAGTATCCTATGGGACACTTTAAAGGTAGCCTTACATGGTAAAGTCAAAAGTTAGTATATAAATAAAAGGAAAGAGTGGGATAAAAAACTGGTAGACGTACAAAAATAAATTGATGCACTAAAACTAAAAGTTACAGCAAATGACAAATCTGCATTAGCTGACATATGCAAACTGAACAAGGAATATCAGGATGTCATGCAGCATAAAATATCAAATTTAGAAAAATCAGATTACAATCCTACTCAATTAATCCCAAGAGTATGCACAGGATTGTCACTAGAGCTAAATATTTAAATGAAAAAGTCATATAAAAGAAATAATCAGACCATCAAAGTTATAGATCTAAGCATATCTTATTATGTTTTAAAAACCATTACAAGAATATTAATAACTCATCTACAAGTGATAACAAAAGTATAAATAGCTTTCTTGCTAATAATATTCAAAAGAACCTATCCAAACACTATATTAATAACATAGATAAATCTGTTTCCTTTAAAGAATTAAGGAACAAATAAAAAATCTTAAGTCAAAAAGGCACCAGGGCTGGATGCTCTAATTCTGGAATTTTACAAACTCTTACCTGATAACATCTTGAAAATCTTAATCAATGCATTCCAAGAAGTTAAAACTACAGCAAATATCCCTCCCAATCATCTCTCCCGTCTTAAAAAACAAATAAAGAGCCCAACCTTTGCACATCATACAGGCCAATTTCTTTGCTTAACATTGATTACAAGATATTCATGCCTATCTTAGCAAACAGATTAAATAATATTCTTTCAATATTAATTCATGAAGACCAAACTGGGTTTATCAAAAACAGAAAGATACAAGACAATGTAATTAGATTACTGTCCTTAATAGACTTAGCAAACAAGAAAAAAATGAGCTTTCTATTTTAAGACTTGATATAGATAAAGCTTTCAACTCCCTAAGTTGGCCATATCTGTTTAAAGCTCTGCAAAAATATAATTTCTCCCCAAACTTTATAAAAACTATATGAAAGGTCCATAGCCTATGTAAAGATTGGATGTTATCTATCTAGCCCATTTGAACTTCCCTTCTTTTTTAATTTATTCCTAATCTTTATAGTTGATTGTATTATTAGCATATTTGCTAGTACTCTGCCCCATTGTAGAGATCATGCAGCTACATCCCACTCAGAACTGCTCAACAGTTTTCTCCCTTCCATTCCTACCGTTCCTCTAGTAACTATTTTTCTCCACTTGCTTTTTCCCCATCTGCTTCTTACTAAACTTACCACTCTCTTTTTCCTGTAGTTTTATTTTTAACCTATTCCTTCCTACTCTCCCTGTCCTTAGACAGTTGGCTTCCACCAGGATAACCTGCTTTTCCTTTCCCTGTTCTCTTGACTACTTATCTGCTTTTCCTCTCCCTTTTCTCTCCACTACTTATCTGCACAACACCCTTCCACTAACTGTTTATTTTGCTTTCTTCACTTTCTCAAATCTATCTCCCATGCCGGTGTACCCCGCTCTGTTCGCTGTTGCTACACTCTGTCTCACTCCACTCCTCTACCCTACCCCCATTCCCACCCACCCCTAAATCCATTACATTTATACTCCACCATTTGGTAACTCCACCCAACCCCCTCCCCTAGCAGATTCCTCCAATCACGTTCTCAGTCTCTATTGCCTAGTTGCCCCACCCCTAGCAACCTCTTCCAATCACCTTCTCCCTCTTAATCACCTACTTTCCCCAACCAGATTTCCTACCACCTTTCCCTATCAATCTTCCTTCCTTAAAACATACCACTCTTTCTTCTCATCCTAACTACCATTCCATATTACCCCTTCTCTACACTACTACACTCTACACTTTTCCTACCACCCACATTTCCTACCACCTTTCCTTATCAATCTTCCTTCCTTAAAACATACCACTCTTTCTTCTCATCCTAACTACCATTCCATATTACCCCTTCTCTACACTACTGCACTCTACACTATCCTACACTCTCTACTTTAGTTTTCATCCTTTTGAACTTTACCCTCCTACCAACCTCCTCTTTTTCTCCCAGCCCATTTCTAGTCACAATGTTATACTTAATTCTTATTACTACTATCCTAGCCTTTCTCTCAATCTCCACATCCCCCCATCATACATCCCCTTACCTATACCATAGGCCTACTCTCCCACACTAACACTGCCTTCCACCAGGTTCTTACTATTTTCACTTATTACCCTCTCTTTTCTCTCTTCACACTGTCTATCTCTATAAAATTAAAGGGTCTATATTACATGATCGAATGATTAGGTGACCGAATACTTGAACATCGACCACATAATATCAAAAGCAAAAAACAGTGAATGACCAATTTAACGCAGGAAAAGATTTCCCTTGGCCGTTCACTGGATTTTGCTGTTTTCTCCACAGTAGAGTGATCAGAGAGTTGGTATATTTAGTTATGGGGGTGTGGGGTGAAGCCCCCTACTTAGTTTGGCTGTAAAGTTAATTTTTTTTGTGGCCGACAGTAATGTTTCCCAGCGGCATTAGCTATTTTGCAGTTTGATATTACGTGGTCGATATTTAGGTGTTCAATCACCTAATCATTCAGTCACGTAATATACACCCAAAATTAAATACCCTATCTCTCTTTTTCTACTCACAAAATCTAAACTCAAATATGACTATCTCTACTCATTTCTCCCCAGACCCTCTACCTTTTTACGTAATCTACTCTTTTCAGGTGATATTCATCCCAACCCAGGCCCACACACTTACCCAAACCATCTTGCATCCCCTCCAACTTTGTCCTCCCCCTACCTATCCCCCATCTACTTACTAGCCCATCTATTAAAAATCTTAAAGTTATTGCTCTCAGTATCTGTAGTATCCAAAACAAAGTCACTGAACTCCATTCCTGGATATCACTCCACACCCCAGATATTCTCTGTATCTCTGAAACCTGGATAAAACCTCACATATCTAATACAGAAATGTTACCCCCTGGTTACAATATTTTCCATCAAGATAGACCCACAAAGAAAGGAGGAAGTGTGGCTCTTCTATACTCTGAACAGCTCTCCCTCCACCCACTTCCTTTCACCCCCCCCCAGCTTTCACCCAGCTGAAATACTCATTGTCAACTGTAACTTAAACAAAGAAAAGAAAATAGCTATTGCCTCTATATACATACCTCCTAGTAACAATATCCCTACCCTTGAACTATTCCTTGCCTGGATCTCTCACACTATCTCCTATGAAACTATTATACTAGGCAATGTTAACATTGACTGGAATACACTGACCTCTGACTCTCTCTCCACTAGTATCAATCTATACACATTTTCACAGCTTATAACATCTCTTACTCACATAAGCCAACTATCGAGCTTCTGCTCAACCCTGGACTGGATTCTCACCTCCCACCCTAATCATTATCATAACCCCACTACTCTACCCAACTCTCTTAGTGATCACCTCCCAACTTCAATTCAACGCAACTCCTCCCATGCTACTAAATCCCACACATATAGAGACTGTCATAGCCTATCTAACTTTGACCCAAAACTATTTAACCAAATGCTCTGTTCTATAGCTTGGTCTTTCCTCTATTATCTCCGCCTTGACGAAGCCGTCCTAAAATTTAACAGTACATTTCTTAACATTCTCAATTCCTTAGCCCCCATCAGAAAAAACTAGAGTCAAAACTAAATATGGCCCATAGATTACCAAAGACAGTCTCTCCCTCATGCAGAAAAGGGACAGAGCTTGGAAAGCCTGGCACAAGCAAAAGACTTCTGCAAATCTCCAGCCCTACTGAGAACTTCAAAATTTAACTAAAAAACAAATATACCTTGACAAAAAAACTTTTTACCTCAACCATCAAATAAACTCCCATACCACCCCCCAAAAAGTCTGGTCCTGTATCAACAAGACACCCTGGTAACCCATCCCCCCAATCCCTTCCCTAACTCATCCTCTACCGAAACTGCCACTTCACCAAACTCCTTCTTTATTGACTCTATACAGAACTTACTTAAACCTAATTCTAACTATATTCTTGACACACCACCTCTTCTTCCCCATACTGCTCCTTTCTCCATTAAACCCATCCCCACTGCTACTATTCACCTGTTTATTAATAAACTCAAGCCCTGCTCCCCCTCCCCTGATAGCCTACCACCTGCCTTTCTCAAGTTAGCAGCCTCCTCTATTGCCTATCCTGTCTCCATCCTCATCAATCATTCTATTAAAGAAAGCACCGTCCCTGCTATCTGGAAAAAATTCTATATTCTACCCCTGCACAAAGGAGGTAACTCTATAGACCCATCAAATTTCAGGCCAATTGCAATTATATCCCCCCTATCTAAAATTCTTGAAAAGGGCATACACAAACAATGTCTTACCTCACACAAGAGAACCTACTCACCCCTGCACAACATGGTTTCCGACCAAAGCATAGCACCTCTACAGCTGTATTATCTTTTACTCATTCTATTTCTTCATCTGTTGATAATAACAAATTAGTTTCCTGCCTGTTCCTCAACCTCTCTAAAGCCTTTGATACTGTATGTCATAAACCACTTCTCTCCAAACTAGCTTCCCTTAACCTTTCTAATTCCACACTAGGCTGGTTCTCTAGTTACCTATCTGACTTCAATCTGTTAAATGACTCTCTGCCTCCTCTCCTTTTCTCCCTATTCAAACTGGGGTTCCCCAAGGCTCCATCCTGGGGCACCTCTTATTCAATATCTTTGCCAACAGTCTTTACCACTTCTGCCCACACTCCACCCTAATTCAATATGCTGACAGCTCTATTATTATCTCCACTTCTGACTCTCTTCCTCACCTACTCGCCCTCACTCAAGAATCTCTACACTCTGTCAAAAAACGGTTCACTGCTAACCAACTCCTACTTAACCCTAACAAAACAAAACTCCTACTCTTCTTGCCCAAAACTCTCCAACATCTAAAATGTACCTTCCATCTCCTCTCTAAACAACACTTCCATCAAAGTGGAATCACATACTAAACTCCTTGGGGTTTACATAGATGATGAATTAAATTTGACATCCATATCAATAACTGTATAAAAAAGACACACCAAAAACTGGGACTACTATACAGAAACAAAAGATTCCTTACTCCTGAAGCTAAACAGTCTCTAGCTCAAGTCTACTTTCTTCCCACACTACTTTATGCTGCCCCAGTATTTACCCACCTACAAAAGAACCTGATTTCCAAACCCACCTACAATAAAATAGCTTGATTCACCAGTAACCTCCCATACCGTTCACACCACTGCCTTGGCTTAAAAAAACTTCACTGGCTAGAACTTCAACACCAACTCCTCTTGCCACAGCTCCACCTGATCCACCCCATCCTTCACCAACCCCTAGCTTGTCCATCACTGACTAATCTTATCTCCCTTTATATCCCGAAGCGTGACCTACATAGCTCTGACCAACTTTTGCTGCATATCACAAAACCCAACAAATCCATTGGTAAGGCACTTTACAGCCATTCTGTCACCTCTGCCTGAAGCAACCTTCCTCTCCAACTGCAGAAAATCGACAACATCCACCGCTTTAAAACAGCACTAAAGGAATTCTTGCAGTCCTCCTGGATCTGCTCCTGCAATGAACCCACCTGAACATCTAGACCACACTTCCTCTCCCACTAACTGCCCTCCTATCTTGTCTCCTATCTCAGCCACTCCTTTAGAATAGCCTAATCCCATAATTACTTCATATTTCTATGACTGTCCTACTGACTTATCTATCCCTTACTTTGTCTTGGTCCCTTGTTTACTTACTATTTTCATTTCTATCCGTGTTGAATTTACATGCATATCTCGTACCTCTCCAGAGTTATATTATGTATATCTATGTATCTTGACTAAGAGTAATGGCTAAACACTTCTTTCCTTGATTTTGTTGAATTTTTCACAGTACTGTATAAATTCCTCCATTTGTTTGTTGAATATTTCACTATACTGCAAAAATCTTCTTTTTATTTGTTGTTTTTGTAAACTGTATTTGGAGCTTTTCTCCTCAGGTCTCTGCTGAAAAAGGGCAGCTTGCCCAGCCAGACTAACCTGGTTAACAAATGTCAAACAAATAAATAAAAAATCTAGACTTCCTTGCAAACATCTCTGGTCTAAAATTCAATCACAACAAAACTCAACCACTTCTAGTGAATAAAAATGTTACTATGAAATTTAGATCAAAAAGAGACGTAAACTGGGAGGGCACACATATTAAATATCTAGATATTGTTATTGAATCTAATTATAAAAAAATCACTCACATCTAATTTCCAACAACTTATAAACTTAATTACTAGTCTAACTGACAGTTGGAACAGACTCTTCTTCACATTTGATGGCAGACTTACTTTAATCAAAATGATACAGTTACCTAAAATCGTATTCATTGGCCAAGCTCTAATAATTCCCCCACTTGTCAGAATTAAACAGAAATTAATAACTTATTACTCAACTTCCTTTGGTATTCCAAAAAAACAAGAATTTCTCTTCTCTGGCGCACCACAAGCTGGAATGAAGGAGGTATAGGGTTTCCAAATATCGATTTTTATTTAAACTCCATATTTATTAACATAATGTTGCTTTGGAATAATACTTCTTATACATCATATTGGAAATCAATACATGAAACCTTACTTCTTAATAGTAATAGGAAATTGCTTGAACCATATACTCAAATACATACAAACATCTATATATGGATTTTAAAAATATACATTCAAAGTGACAAGTCAAACTTGTTCTTACAAGTCTTATAAAACAAATATTGTTGTTTAAAAAGCTTATGCTTTCCAATCAATTAATTAAGAATTTATTAATAATTATGTTTCCTATTGCCTACACAATAAATGTTTGATATCTTTTGATACTCAGAAAATGTAAAAAATTTAAGAAGGGTGACCTATTATATTTTAATAAATTTCTCTCAACTAATAAAATAAGTTCTGCAGACTATTTGATCAGCAGATATAGTTTGCAAAACTTTAATTGGCTGGACATCCAAACTTGCAAGGATTTTATACACACTAAGCTTGTACCCTCATCAGAGACATGCAATATAAGAATAACTTAAAATTATTGGATTTTATCTCAATAATTATTACTAGCTCACCCAAGAACACTTCATACATATCTGTTATTTGTAAAATTCAGAAATGATTTTAGCAAAACAGATGTTTCTTTTTGGGATTATTCAAGTGAGGTTAATAGACAAGTATTCTTAGAAAAAGATAAAAAACTTTGTTTACAGTTGGTGAAGGAAACCACTTTTTCCCTTTTCTGGCATGTATACACATGAACATTTTTACACAGATACTTTTTCACCCCACAGAGACTAGCAATAATGTACAATAAAGATGAAATGAAATGCTGGAGATGTGGACACCCTGATGCTGACTGGATACATATGGTTGTTAATTGCAAAATAATTTCCCCCATTTTGGTTAGACTTTAAATATCTTTGTAAAGCTGTATGGAATGACAACTGTATAATTTCTGGCTCCCTTATCCTTTTCAATGTTCCTGTCCCTGAAGTCATTCCTAAAATCCAAACATTTTTACTATGGTCTATTCTCTCTATAGCAAGGAGAATTGTTACAAAAAATTGGAAACCCCAATCTACTTCTCTCTTTAAAGTTGAGTTTATTCATCTTGTGAAATACATTTGCAAGAATGAGATTGCTACTATAAAAGCAAGGACTAACAACACAACTCATCATTTAATTGCTTGGACAAAATTGTCTAATCTGTTAGAGAAATATTACTGCTATGTATTTTGCTTTTTTAATTGTTATGGACATTGTGTATAGTTTGTTTGTTTTTTTCTTGTTACTATACTGTTAAGTTATTGTGTTATAAAATGAATAGAAACATTTTGGAAAAAAATATGTATTAAATGCATGTAATTATATATTAGCCAATTAAATTATATATGAAGAAAAAATAGAAAATAAAATATTTTATATAGAAAATAAAATAGATAATAAAATAGAATTAAAATTAATTTACCTTATAAAAGAGTGCATCCATGTTTCCTTCTTTTCTTTTCAAAACTAATGTTAAAGTAAATGAATAAACTTTGTCATGAGAAATTAAAATATATATTGAAATACTGATGTTGAGTAATACTAAAGCATATTAAGTTAAAAGTCATTTTTCCTTTAATTTCTTTTTCTTTTCATTAAGTTTCCAGCCATTTATTTCATCTTGTCTTTTCAAAGATCTATTGTTCCAATCCATTCCTTCAGTTTGTTGTAATATTTTATTAATTTTCAGGAATAACATAGCAGAGTCCAAGTCTTCAAAAAATTGGTTTCATCAGGAAGAAATATTTTAAGTCAAGCAGGAAATAGCAAGTGAACTTTTATTTATCTTTTCTTCAGTTCTTTTATCAAAGGTAAGAAACATTTTTAGACATCACACTAGAAGAATAGTCATTGTCAAATCATATTATTCTATCTTCTGTTTTGATCTGAAACTTGGACCAAGCTGTTTTAAGGATTATTTCCTTGTCTTGAGATTAAAAGAATTTAACAATAGTAGATTTTAGTGAAGAATTATTTTTTGAAGAAGCAACCAAATATTTGTGCCCTCTCTCAATACCATACAACATAGCTTCAGGTAAACATAAAGTCTTAGGGAGCCAGGATGTTAGAAAGTGTACCATGTTTTCCCCTTCTATTCCTTCAGGCAATCCAAAAGTATGAATTTTATTTCTCCTAAATCTGTTTTCCAGGTCATCAATTTTACTTAGTAGTAAAGTGTTTTGCTTCAATAAGAATTCAATATTGTTTTCATCATAGGATCATAGGATCACAGTAGGTTACTAGGCTAATGGCACTGGGGCCCTTACAAGCCTAGCCAAGAGTTTATCCTCATAAAAAGAAACCTCAGTCGGCACCTATCTCCCCTGTCAATGATGGACACAGGTGGAATCCCTGGGGCAAATTTGTGGTTTCCCATTCACTCATCAAGGTTGTGCTTGAAGAGTGTCAGCAAGGCACTCTTTTGACATGTATTGGAGGTCTATTTCAGAGACAGGGAAGCTTTTGGGAAACAAACCTGTCTGTCCAGCAGGTTTTGTTAGTATTGCATATTAGATTTAGACCTTTTGAGCAGGTAATGTGCAAGGAGTTAGACTTATGCATATGCAGCATCTGTAGTAGGGCAGGGTCTGAAATTGCCTGTAGGTGAAACACAGATCACCTCTGAGCAATCTGTAAGATACCGAGTAGAGTGATAGTGATTTGAGCTTGTCCACATAGGACAGGTGCTGGAGGCAATGGATTCTTCTTGTGAGGTATTTCTGTGGGCTTTCAGTTGGTGCAAGTGTCTGGAGAGGTACATACCAAATGGGGCATTGTACTCAATTATTGGCCTAATGAGGGAGGAGTACAGAAAGGTAATAACCTCTTTTTTTCTGGGTGCAATCCCTTTACTCATGAGATGAACCATGTAAAAGGCTTTTCTGACCACTGTTGCTACATGATGGTTGAATGTGAGATTGTTGTCAAAAGGTCTCTCACCACAGGTTGTGTGCTTAGGGGGTTGCCGTTGATGTGGTAATTAGTAGGGCCCATGATTTTTGCTGAATGGTATGATAATATATTTTTTTGCATTCAACTTAAGGCCATGACTTTGGCACCAGTCATTTGTTGCTGTGAGACCCTCTTGTAGTAGGTTAACCTCATTTGGGGAGTGAATGACAGCACCCAGCTTATAGTCATCTGCAAACTTGGTCAGCCACAGGCCTTTTGTCTTTACCTGGACCTCTGAGAAGTAGATACCAAACAGTAAGGGTCCCAGGACAGATCCCTGGGGAACACCACTAGTGACAGGTCTGCTGTTGGAGGTGGAGGCACCTATTTTGATCTTGTTGGTCCTGTTGATGAGCCGGTTGGCCACCTACTTGATAAGATAGGGATTTAGGCCAACTTGTGTTAGCTTTTTGATGATGTCCAAGTGGGAGATTGTGTCAAAGGCTTTGGCCAAGTCAAAGTAAGCTGTATTGACTTTCTCTCATCCAGGGCCTTGATGATAGTCTCAAAGAAGTCAACCAGGTTCAGCAAACAAGATCTGTCCTTGATGAATCCAAACTGGTTGGGGTCAAGTGCTTGGAGATTGCCTATGTCCTTGTTTATGAGATCCATAATAATATGCTCCATGCCTTTACAGATCAGACTTGTCAAGCTAATGAGGCAATTGTTTCCTGGGTCAGTAGTGGCACCACCTTTGTACAAGGGGGTGACAATGGCAGTTCTCCACTGTGCTGAAATGAAGCCTGTACTTAGACTGTGGTTGAATAGAGTGCTCAATGGTGAAGCTATTTCTTGATGGAGATGGTGCAGAATACAGCCTGGAATACTATCAGATCCCATGGAAGCTGTGTTCTTTGCCTTAGATAGAGCCTTTAACACTTGATCTATGGAGATGTGAGGTGTGGAACAAGTATCAGGGATGTCAAATGGGCCTTTGGGGGGTGTCAGGAGGATGAGGTTTTTGCTGAACCAATCTGCTAGCATGTTGGCTAAGTCAACAAGATCAGTGTAAGTGGTACCATTAAGTACTAATTTGGAACAAACTTGGGCTCTGCCATGGAGTTTCGTGATGTAACTGAAGAAGGCTTTGTGGTTTCCCTTTGTTCCAGAGGCTAGTTTCTATTCATAATTGGCTTTGGAGGTTTTCACTAGTGATCTAATTTTCTTGTTGAGGCTAAAGAGGGAGTTTTTCCAGTTGGGAATTTGTGCCTTTTTACCCTTGGACAACAATTTCTTCCTTCTGTTGTAAAGCCTGTTGACAGAGGATGTTGACCAGATATGTTTGTAAGTCCTTGAGGAGCAGGTTTTAGTTCTGTTGGGTATGGCTGAGTCCATGCAGTTGTACAGGTGCTTGTATACTGCACTGGCATACTGTTCAGCATAGTTGTCTGCATCCTCTGTGGGGGGCAGTGGTGTAAAGCTACTGATACCCTTCCTTAGGAGGTTGTAGTCAGCTTTTTAGAAGTTTTCTAGCCTGGTTATGGCTGGGGGCTGGGGGGGATAGATACTTCGAATGAGACAGACCTATGATCCGATCTCACCAGGGAAGAACTTACTAAGTTCAGAATGTTATTTCCCCTTATGGGGGATGACACGAGCTGGTCTAGTGCATTAGAACTGATGAAGTCAAGGAATCGTTGGGTGAGTCCATTAGTGCAGGAATAGTTCACCCAGTCTACATACCTCCCAACCTGGAAACATCAAAAATCTGGACAAAGCCCTAAGAAAAGTAGGTACAACTGGCCAAAAATCTGTACTCTCATTAACATAAAATGTGCATATATAATTATGTAACCTCACCCACTCCTGTGGAATTGGA